>NC_053026.1:166212192-166484057 GCF_003073215.2 Triticum urartu | reverse complement strand
TTTCTTGCAATGGGAGAAGTGCTTAGCTTTGGGTTCAATCTTGCGGTGCTCAATCCCAATAAAAGAAAGGGAAACAACACGTATTGTATTGTTGCCATCAAGGATAAAACTATGGGGTATATATCATATTGCTTGAGTTTATCCCTCTACATCATGTCATCTTGCCTAAACCGTTACTCCGTTCTTATGAACTTAATACTCTAGATGCATGCTAGATAGCGGGCGATGTGTGGAGTAATAGTAGTAGATGCAGAATCGTTTCGGTCTACTTGTCATAGATGTGATGCCTATATTCATGATCATTGCCTTAGATATCATCATAACTATGCACTTTTCTATCAATTGCTCGGCAGTAATTTGTTCACCGACCGTAATACTTGCTATCTTGAGAGAATCCACTAGTGAAACCTATGGCCCCCGGGTCTACTTTACATCATATAAGTTTCCAATCTAAAATTCTAGTTTACTATTTATTTTGCAATCTTTATTTTCCAATCTATGTCACAAAAATACCAAAAATATTTATCTTATTATCTCTATCAGATCTCACTCTCATAAGTGACCGTGAAGGGATTGACAACCCCTTTATTGCGTTGGTTGCGAGGTTCCTGTTTGTTTGTGCAGGTACAAGGCGACTTGCGTGTAGTCTCCTACTGGATTGATACCTTGGTTCTCAAAAACCGAGGTAAATACTTACGCTACTTTGCTGCATCACCCTTTCCTCTTCAAGGGAAAACCAACGCATGATCAAGAGGTAGCATGCATTACCGAGAGAGCCCAGAGATACCTCTCTGATACTCGAAGTGAAAAATCCTAATCTCGATCTATGCCAACCCAACAAACACCTTCAAAGATACCTGTAGAGCATCTTTATAATCACCTAATTACGTTGTGACGTTTGATAGCACACAAGGTATTCCTCCGGTATCCGGGAGTTGCATAATCTCATTGTCAAATGAATATGTATATGACATGAAGAAAGCTATAGCAATAAAACTGAACGATCATTATGCTAAGCTAACGGATCGGTCTTGTCCATCACACCATTCTCCTAATGATGTGATCCCATTCATCAAATGACAACACATGCCTATGGTTAGGAAACTTAACCATCTTTGATTAACAAGCTAGTCTAGTAGAGGCTTATTAGGGACACTGTGTTTTGTCTATGTATCCGCACATGTATCAAGTTTCTGGTTAATACAATTCTAGCATGAATAATAAACATTTATCATGATATAAGGAAATATAAAATAACAATTTTATTATTGCCTCTAGGGCATATTTCCTTCATTCCGGTCATCCAACGGGTGATGGACTCAAGCACCGACTCGTGAACCTTAAGGAAGTTGGCTTCCACCAACATCAATTGATGGATAGGGAGAGTTGCAACTCTTCCTCTATCTGAGAAGATAGATGAGGTGTTTCCGCGGGGGGGGGGGAGATATATTTTTTTGAGTTATAAAAAATAATTTTCTATGAGGTGTTTCCGCAGCAGTTTTTTTGCCTCAACTCTTCCTATACTTTTCTATGACAAAAAGTAATTTATTTATTCATCTGTGAGAACCAAAGTATCAGATACAATAAACGAGACCACCTCAATCGGAGGTGACTCCATCCAAGTATTGGGGATGGAAAATCTAGCTAACTTAGCTATTTCATGGGCAACTTGATTGCTCTCCCTATTACAATGAGTGAACAAAACATGATTAAAATCCCAAGTCATATAGTAGCAATCATCAAAGATAGCTCCCGCCACTAAACTCGACCTTCCTTCTTGCAACATCGAAACTACAACGGCTTATCGGATTCCAGCTCTAGCTTGTTACATCCGACGTTCTAGCCAAGTTTAGCCCAAATCTAACCATGGTAGCCTCTATGGTGAAGGCATCGAAACAGAAGCTCATCTTCTCATTGGCTGCAGCTATAAACTTCCTATTACGATTATGGATAATGGCACCAACAATCCCTTCTAGTTGATCCTCATCGAAGCCAGCATCAACATTCAATTTCACATAATCCGTCCTAGGTTTCGTCCAAGCAGTTTTGCGCGTTTTTGCTTTTGGAATGCTAGCGATAACCATGTTTCAGCCAACCCTCCGATCGCTAGGTGGATTTTCACCTCACTTTGTGTTTGCTCACCGTGGGTAAGTTTCCTTCGTGCATACCACAAGTACCAAGCAACAATCATCATTGTTTCTTGCAAATTTTGCAAACATAGGACATGCACGTCCTGTTCACGGAGACACAACAAATGCTCCAAAATTGTTTTTTCGACTAGATAGGATATGCATGCATTTTTATCAATATCATGAAACCCTAGCAATTTCCACACTGTCATGGCCTCGTGGCATTCAAAGAGCAGGTGCTTCAAACTATCAGAACCAAGGTTGCAAGCTGAGCAATGCACCTTTACCTTCAAGTGTTTTGCAGCTAATTAATATTGCCCGATAAGGAATGACACTGTAGTGCTCTCCATATGAAAATATTGATCTTAGCTGGGCATGTTAATTTCCACACCGAATCCCAATTATCAGTATCGGTGGAAGCTCTTGCATTGGGTTGAATCTTATGCCATACTAAACTCCCACTCTTCATGATAGGCTGATTGGACCGAAAAATCCCGGTTCTCGAGGGGCTCCATGCCCCAAGGTCGGTCATATCATATAGGGTAGAGGGATAGACAAGATTCTATGAGTGTCTATTAGCCAAAATGTTGCCTCACGAACTGTTCACCCCAGTCTCTTGAACCCGGATGTATGAGATCAGATAGACGTGAAATAAGATTATTCCCATGGACAGTTAGGACCTTTTTGGAGGATGACCAAGGTATCCATGGATTATTCCAAATGATAACGCTCTGACCGCCCCCAATTCTCCAAATATATCTTCTCCTCAATGTCTCCATTCCTGCCATGATACTCTGCCATGTGAATGTTGTTTTTCCTTTCAAAGTAGCATTCATCAGGTCTCCCTTCGGAAAATACTTTGCCTTTAAAATTACTGCAGATAAAGATTCTGGATTGTCAGTCAGTCGCCAGGCCTATTTAGCTAACAGTGCGAGGTTGAAATAGTGGATATCCCTAAACCACATGCCTCCTTGCTTTTTCGATATACACATCTTCCACTATGTGAACCAGTGCATCTTTTTCTCTATTGCATCATCACCCCACGAAAAACTAGATATCACATCTGTGTTTCCTTTGCAAATTCTTTTAGAAATTTTAAAGACTGACACCGAGTAAGTTGGTATAGCTTGAGTGAAATATTTTAACAGGATCTCTTTACCTCCTAAAGATAAGCACTTCTCCTTCCAGCCCATCAGTCACTGAATAAGACGGTCAATCAAATATTGAAAACTATCACTTTTATCAAGGCCTGGGGTTACTGGCAACCCCAAGTATTTATCATTAAATGCTTATGTAATTATATTAAGTGTAGTATACACTGTTGCCTTCATATTCACTTCTGTGCTAGGGTTGGAAAAAACTTGATTTGTCCACACTGACAATCTGTCGTGATGCTGAGCAATATCTATCAACACTACTGCAGGATGCTGCTAACACGACACTACGATCAAAGACCCTTTGACAAAACTGTGTGTGATGCATTAATCACAAACGGGGATGTAAAAACTGTCAAAAAGGTGCAAAACGATTGTGATGGCGGATCCATCAAATAAGGTTCATATTTTAGTTGCGTGTGCGATTCAGGGCACACGGTTAACAAGTTTGAACTGTTTGCGATGAGGTAGAACAACAGAAACGGACAACCATATCAATGTGTGTGCGATATGCGGCATACAGTTCGCTCTAAGGAACTGTTTGCTACTAGGGAGTGCAACAAAAACGGTTAGCCAGATCAAGATGTGTGTGATATAGGGCATACGGTTCACTCGGACAAACTGTTTTTGATTAGCGAGCACAACAGAAACGGTTCAACATAACAAGATGTGTGTGATATGTGGCAAACAGCCGACTCAGATGAACTGTTTGAGAGGAGAAATTACAACACAGACGGTTAATACATTTAGTTTGTGTGTGATTCTGTCAGAGTAAATAGCCATGGGTAGCCTAGTCGGCTTCCCCTGGCCATTCTGAAAAAATTACGAGCCCGTCCGGCTCTCAAGAATCCAAGACATGGGGCCGCCTTCCCCTTGCTGGCTGTCACCCAGGCCGGCTTTCGGAAGGTGGCTCGACTTTAGCCCTCGTGAAGAAAGCCATGGGAGGGCCGACTTCGAGAAGCTGGCCTCGAGAAGGCCGACTCCAAGAAGCCGGCTCCCATAAAGCGGTCGAGACCGTACCCTCAAAGTTTGCATCCACCTAGCGGCGATGCGACGGGGCGTGGCTACAATGAAGCCTGCCTCCCCCGAATCCCGGAGCACGCCTGGCACAGTGCGCCGTACGGGGTGGGCCTGACCCGTCCGGTGCGACACTGTTGCCATGCTGACCCTGGTGTCACCCACGACGGGCCGCCAGTGCAGCCCACAGACGATCGGCCCCTTCGGGCAGAGAGACACCCGAAGGCGGCCACGCCTCCCCCCAGTCAGCCCAAGACAGAGCCGGCTCCCCACAGCCGGCTTGCCGCCTTCCTCGAAGGAGACGCCCCATTAAGGAGACAAGATGCGGTGAGGCTACAGCGATCGCCCGACGGGCGGCGGCACTGTAGCCGCGCCTACCATGACGAAGCCCACGTCACCAAGATGGAGCAACAGTAACCAGCCACCGACCAGGTCCTGGACGGTGGGGCCTGCCTGTCGACCAAGGGGCCTGTAGCTAGCGGGGCCCACCAGTCGGCGGGCCCCAGCAGCCGGCGCAGAAGCCGGTGAGCGCAGTCACAGACGGCTGGGCCCCGCGCCCAGTCGGATTACCATTGTACCCCCGGGGGGTAGGCCTATATAAACCCCCCGGGGCACCCATGCAAAGGGTTTGACCCCCAGCTAGTCCTAGACACCACACAAGGAGAAGAAGCAGGCTAGCCGTGCCCTTCTTCCTCCTCCCACCAAACAGCTCAAGGAGCATTGTGTAGCCACTTGTCTATCTAGTGATCATGCGGAGACCCTGCAGAGCAGTAGTAGGGGTGTTATCTCCACGGAGAGCCCCGAAGCTGGGTATGATCCGCCGGCGTGCATGTCTTCGCCTTATCCCTTTTCCAGGAACCGCCGATGTCTTACTAGCTCCCACAATGATAAGCCACCCGTTGGCATATGTCGCACCTACCACCCGACATTTGGCGCCCACCGTGGGGCCAGGTGCACCGTCGTCCGGAGACCTGTTCTGGACGGGAACCCTCTTCCTCCCCAGCGAGCGTAGCCAGCCCGGCACGCCCGATGGCGCTTGCCACGACGCGCTGCAAGGCGTCACCAGTGTCTGCTCGGCGAGCAGCCTCGCCGATCTCCGCGACGAAACCCTCGCCTCCGATGTGGGCACCGACCACCTCGCCAACCTTCTCGGTCAGCTCCATGTCTCCAGCGAGCCCGCTATGGATCTGGAGTCGGTTGGCTCCACCGACCCGATGCCTGTCGACTCTGACACGGCCTCCTACGACACCTTCCCCACCAACATCACGATCTACAACGACCCGCTTCCTCGAGCCGACGGCTGCGATGCTGTCACCACCGAAGTGATGGTTGTCGGCCACGGCGGCCCGGCCGACGAGAGCGCCCACGACGCCCCGCACGCGGCGGCCCATGACTTGTCCACCGCCCTCCCGGCTGATGCCGACGACGAAGCACTGGAGGCACGCCGCCTCGCCCTCCTCGCAGAGGGCCGGAGGCTGGCTTCCGTAAGACGCCTCACTGAGGCCTACCAGCGCGAAGCTGACCGCGCCGCCTTCGGCACGCCGGCCCCGGGTGGGCCATGCCAGGCCGGCCTTGTCAAGCAATGCGGCGCTGTCATCGCCGACACGCTGGGAGTCAACCACCCAGTCTACGCTACTCCACTCGAGAACCTGCGCGCCGCCCAGGCGGCCGTGGACGAGTTGGACGGCTTGGAGGCCGAAGACCTCCCCCACATGGCCCGACGCATCCAGCAACTGATCGATGCAGCCGCGCAGCGGCACGAAGCCGACGCCCACGTGGGAAGCCCTCCGCCACGCCAAGATCACGGCGCGACGTCCCGGACGCCGGCTACGAGCAACACCCGCGCGCGGCGCGAGAAAGAGCCGGCTGCTAGCCGCAGCCGGACCCGAATCTCCATCGAGCGAGACGCAGACGGCCATCCCCGAGCCATGGAATGGCGGGGCAACCCGCCTCCGCCTCGACCCCGTGGAGAGAGATATCCCACCCCGTCGCCAGTGGCGCACCCGACTCTCAGCGGCCGACTAGGTCGCCGCGAAGGAGTCGGCGAGAACGACGCCCGCCATCGGATCGACCGCCTGGCGCGATCCCTGGCACTGGAAGAAGAAGACAATGTCGGCCCGCCCTGGTTCGGCCCCCGCATCTGTGACGAGCCTTTCCCCAAAGGATTCTCGCTCCCAAGAGACACGCCCAAGTACAACGGCTCCGTGAAGCCAGAAGATTGGCTGATCAACTACTCCACGGCGGTCAGCATACCCAACGGCAACCGGCGCGTTGCCGTGAAGTACGTGCCCCTCATGCTGCAGGGCACGGCGCGGACCTGGCTCAACAGCCTCAAGCCTCTCAGCATCAACAGCTGGCTAGATTTCACCGATGCTTTCATCCGCAACTTCACCAGCACCTACAAGCGGGCTCCCAAGCCCAGACAGCTCTCCTTGTGCGTACAAGGCCCCGCCGAGTCCACTCGCGACTACCTCACGTGTTGGGCCGAGCTCCGCAACTCTTGCGAAGGGGTGCACGAGGTGCAAGCCATAGAATACTTTACAGCCGGATGCCGAGAAGGCACCCTCCTTAAGCACAAGCTCCTCTGCGACGAGCCGACTACCCTCGACGAGCTTCTGGACATAGCCGACAAGTACGCCACCGCCGACTCCTCGATGAAGACCGAGCTTCGTGTAGATGCGTCCGGAAAAGTACTCAACCCGGCGCCCAAGACGCCGGCTGGGGATTCCGGCCGATGCCCACACTCGAACGACCACAAGCGCAAGGGCCCCGCGCCGCCTCCCGCCAGTCGGCAGGTGGCCACTGTTGAAGACGTGCCACCTAAAGGGCGACCCGCGCCCAAGAAACCCAAGGGCGGCCGGCCGGCTTGGCAGCCGGCCTTCTCCTACGAGCAAACTCTCGACGCCCCATGCAAGTTCCACAGCTACGCGAAACCGTCCAACCACACAACCCGGAAGTGCCATTGGCTCACCCGAATCTCTAAAGGAGAGGGGCTCGCGCCGCCTCCGCCTGCCGGCCCGCCGCCTCCGCCTGCCGGCCTGCCGCCTCCGCCTCCGCCGCCTCCGGCCGCTCGGCCCGCAGTCGGAGCCATGCATGACGAATTCCCTGACGAGCAAGCTACCTACATCGTCTTTACAAGCCAGCCCGAAGACCGGCGCAGCAAACGTCGAGAGCACCAGGAAGTCAGCATGGTCGCTGCCAACCCTGCCGGACACATGCATTGGTCAGAAAAGCCCATCAGCTGGAGCCGGGCCGACCATCCAGAAGTGATGCCGTCTCCCGGTTCTTATGCGTTGGTCCTGGAAGCCACCCTCGCGACGGACAGACGTGCTGCCCGCTTCTCCGCGTGCTGATAGACGGCGAGAGCAGCATCAACATCCTGTACCGTGACACCCTGGAGAAGCTAAATGTCAAGACGAAGCAGCTCATGCCTACTCGAACAGTGTTCCATGGCATCGTACCCGGCCTGTCCTGCGCCCCCATTGGCAAGATCAAGATTGATGTACTTTTTGGGGACAAGGGGCATTTCCGCCGGGAAGCGATTTGGTTTGAAGTGGCGGACCTGGAGAGCCCTTACCATGCATTGCTTGGCCGACCTGCCTTGGCCAAATTCATGGCAGTTCCCCACTATGCGTACCTCAAGATCAAGATACCAAGCACCAAAGGCGTCATCACCGTGGCCGGCGATTACAAGAAGTCCTCTGAGTGCGCGGCAGCCAGCAGCCGGCTGGCCGAGTCCCTTGTGATTGCCGAAGAAAAGAAGATGTTGGACCGAGTCATGGCCATAGCCGGCAAGCAGTCGGCCGTGTCCCCCGACCCCAAGGAGCATGATGCTCAAGGATCTCTCCAGCCGGCCAAGGAGACAAAGAAGATACCTCTTGACCCCGAGCATCCAGATAGGTTTGCCGTCATCGGGGCAAGCCTGAACAGCAAATAGGAAGGCGAGCTCGCCGATTTCCTCCGTGAGAATCGGGACATCTTTGCATGGTCCCCCAAGGACATGCCGGGTGTTCCGAGGAAATTCGCCGAGCACAAACTACATGTCCGAGAAGACGCCAAGCCAGTCAAACAACCCCTTCGCCGACTATCAGTGGAGAAACGCAGGATTCTAGGGGAGGAGATAGCCCGGCTTCTGGCAGCTGGCTTCATTATGGAAGTTTTCTTTCCAGAGTGGCTCGCCAACCCGGTCCTCGTACTAAAGAAGAACAACAAGTGGCGCATGTGTATAGACTACACAAGCCTCAACAAGGCCTGCCCCAAAGATCCCTTTGCCTTGCCAAGGATTGACCAAGTGATAGACTCCACAGCCGGATGCGAGCTGTTGAGCTTCTTGGATGCTTACTCAGGATATCACCAGATAAAGCTGGATCCGGACGACCGCCTGAAGACCGCCTTCATCACGCCATTTGGAGCCTTCTGCTACCTGACCATGACATTCGGCTTAAGAAATGCCGGTGCCACTTTTCAGCGTTGCATGAAGAAGTGCCTCCTCAAGCAACTCGGCAGAAACGCTCACGTCTACGTGGACGACATTGTGGTGAAGACGGAGAAGCGCGGCACTTTGCTGGGAGACCTCAAGGAAACGTTTGAGAACATGCGCCGGTTCCAAATCAAGCTCAACCCCGAGAAATGCATTTTCGGAGTGCCAGCCGGCCAGCTCTTAGGCTTCCTGGTCTCCGAACGCGGCATCGATGCAACCCGGTGAAGATCAAGGCCATCGAGAGAATGGCGATCCCCACCAAGCTTCGAGACATCCAAAAGTTCACCGGATGCTTGGCCTCCTTGAACCGCTTCATCAGCCGACTCGGAGAGAAGGCTCTCCCCCTCTACCGCCTCATGAAGAAGAGCACTCACTTCGAGTGGAACGACCAGGCCGACCAAGCTTTTCACGAGCTGAAGAAGATGCTGGCCACGCCGCCTGTCCTCGCGCGCCGACTGAGAAAGAGTCCATGCTCCTTTACATCGCCGCAACCAGCCGGGTGGTCAGCACCGTCATCGTAGTCCAACGCCCAGAAGAAGGCCGAGCCCAGCCGGTCCAGAGGCCGGTGTATTATTTGAGCGAGGTGCTGTCCGCTTCAAAGCAGAACTACCCGCACTACCAGAAGATGTGTTACGGCGTGTACTTCACCGCCAAGAAACTGAAGCCCTACTTTCAAGAGCACCCCGTCACGGTCGTATGCACCACCCCGCTGGCCGAGATCATAGGCAGCCGGGACACATCCGGCCGGGTGGCGAAATGGGCCATCGAGCTGGCCCCTTACACGATCTTCTACCAGCCCCGCACCGCCATCAAGTCCCAAGCACTGGCCGACTTCCTCGTCGACTGGGCCGAGACCCAGTACCTGTTGCCGGCTCCCGACTCCACCCATTGGCGCATGCACTTTGACGGGTCCAAGATGCGCACCGGCTTGGGAGCCGGCATCGTCCTTACCTCTCCCAAAGGCGAAAAGCTCAGATACACGCTGCAAATTCACTTTGCCGCCTCCAACAACGTGGCCGAGTACGAGGCGCTCATACACGGGCTCCTGCTTGCCAAAGAACTCGGCATTCGCCGGATCCTATGCTATGGCGACTCGGACTTGGTGGTCCAGCAATCATCCGGCGACTGGGATGCCAAGGACGCAAATATGGCGAGCTACCGCTTCTTGGTTCAACAACTCAGCGGATACTTTGAAGGATGCGAGTTCCTCCACGTACCGCGAGCCGACAACGAGCCAGCCGATGCCCTAGCTCGAATAGGCTCCACTCGGCAAGCAATTCCAACCGGCGTCGCTCTACAACGCCTCCTCAAGCCGTCCATCAAGCCGTCTCCAGAGTCCGATTCCATCTTTGTGCCGCCTGACCCCGACGCGGCCAGGTCCGGCCCGAAGAACCAAGCGGGCAACCCCGGGACTTCAGTAATCGGCCCGGGGACATCGGCAACCGGCTCGGGGACTGCTACACTCGGCTTGGGGACTGCAGTAGCTGGCTCGGGGACTACAGTAGCTAGCCCAGGGACTGCACCAACACGACAGCCACCGGCCGACTCCAGCATTTCACCACCCAGCCCGCCCACCCTGGTGGCAGTAGCCACATTGGCAGTGGGAGAAGTCGCGGCTCCGTCATGGGCTCAGTCCATCCTCAACTTCCTAGTAAACCAAGATCTGCCGGCTGACGAAACAGAGGCAGGACAAGTCCAACATCGAGCCGGAGCATACACAACCGTCAACAGAGAACTAGTCAAGCGCAGTGTCACTGGAATCCTCCAACGGTGCATCGAGCAAGAGAAGGGCATCGGAATCCTCAGAGACATTCACCAAGGAGAATGCGGCCACCATGCGGCCTCAAGATCACTTGTCGCCAAAGCCTTCCGCCATGGTTTCTTCTGGCCGACTGCTTTGGATGACGCCAAAGAATTAGTTAAATATTGCAAGGGGTGCCAACTCTTCAGCTCCAAGCAACACATGCCGGCTTCGGCACTCAAGACCATTCCCCTCACTTGGCCCTTCGCCGTTTGGGGACTGGACATGGTGGGCCCATTCAAGACGGCGCGCGGCGGCATGACGCATCTGCTCGTCGCCGTGGACAAATTCACCAAGTGGATTGAAGCAAAGCCGATCAAGAAGCTGAATGGGCCGACTGCTGTGACGTTCATCGCAGACATAACAACTCGGTACGGCATGCCACACAGCATCATCACCGACAATGGCACGAATTTTGCCAAAGGAGCCTTGGCACGTTTCTGCGCAGCCCAAGGTATCCGGCTGGACTTAGCGTCCGTCGCCCACCCGCAGTCAAACGGCCAGGTCGAGCGAGCCAACGGCCTCATCCTCTCCGGCATCAAGCCCCGACTGGTCATACCTCTGGAGCGTTCAGCCAGCTGTTGGCTCGACGAGCTGCCGGCTGTCCTCTGGAGTCTGCGCACTACTCCAAACAAGTCAACCGGCTTCACCCCTTTCTTCCTTGTGTATGGTGCCGAGGCGGTCATCCCAACTGACATCGAGTTCGACTCGCCTCGAGTAACCATGTACACAGAAGCGGAGGCCAAGGAAGCACGAGAAGACGGCGTAGACCTACTGGAAGAAAGCCGGCTATTAGCCCTCAGCCGGTCTGCCATCTACCAGCAGGGTTTGCACCGCTACCATAGCCGGAAGGTCAGACCAAGATCTTTTCAAGAGCGCGATCTTGTGCTCCGGCTGATCCAGCGAACAGCCGGCCAGCACAAGCTCTCGGCCCCTTGGGAAGGCCCCTTCGTCATCAGCAGAGCTCTAGGCAACGACTCCTACTACCTGATCGACGCACAGAAGCCGAAGGCACGCAAGAGAGACGACTCCGGCAAGGAGTCGGAACGACCATGGGACGCCAACCTCCTTCGAAGATTTTACAGTTGAAATGCAGTATGTATCATGCTAACTTTTGTATTAAGTACGAGACAATAGGCCCCCCGAGGAGGGCTCGGGGACTGCCATCTCTTATCTATGAATGAAAAGTATCATGCTTATGACTTTGTCATTTCATTTACTTGTTCTGTTCGGCACCGGGTTCGACTAGTCGGCCCGGGGACTGGCTGACTGGAGTTATATTAGAAGTCCTACCCGCAGTCAGACAAGTAGTGTGCCAGCTCCCAAGCTTTCTCTTGCCAAAAGTGGTAGTTCAAAGAACCGGCTGTCCGACTGGCAAGAGTTAAAGGCAGGAACGGGCGCCCACATGAAAAACGGCTAGGGACTAATGGACTAATATAACAAAAGCCGGTTTTTCTCCCACCGCCGAATGGCTACCAGAGTAGCCGGCCGGCCGGTTTCCATTCACTTCACTTCAATCCAAGAAAGCTCAAGTACTTGCCTCCCCAAAGAGGGAAGGCGGCAAAGGAAAAAGCCTAAGGATAAAAAGCATACGCGAATGGAAACCAAACATGCACATAATAATATTTACATAAAAGACCTCCGAGAGGCCAGCATTCAACATAGTTTGGATACACCCCCAGTGGGTGGAACTGCGAAAACTTAATGAAGATTGTTCAAAAGACAACAAGCAGGAAAAATAAGGACGGCAGGTCAAGCCGGCGGAGCGACCGACGAGCCGGGCTGGTTGGCGGAGACGGTTGTGCCGGCTGAAGGAGCGGCCGGCTGACGAAACTTGGCTTGGTCACCGCCTCCCGCAGAGGGCGCGCTTCCACGCACCTCGTTGCTGGAGGCACGGTTGGCCTGAGGTCGGCTGGTTGTTCCACCAGCCGGCTCGACGTCTTCGCCGTCCTCCTCTTCGTCATCCTCGCCCTTGTCGCTGGAGGCGATCTCCTCCGCCGAGTCCTCGCCCACCACCGGGTTCAGCCCGAACCACTCCTCCGGCTGGGCAACACCGTCATCATCGATTTCGGGTGCAAAAACGCTGATGTCGGTGCACTCGGCGATCGTCGAAGCACGCTGGGCGATAGCCGGCCTCACCTCCTCCAGCTCCGCGTCGGCCTCCATCCGCCAAGTGCGCAGCTGGTCCAGGCTCAGCCCTGGGTACCAAGCCCGAACGAACTCCAACGCCCGCCCGGACGCCTTCCAAGCCTTAAAGCGACCGACTGCGACCTCCAGCCAGTCGGCAGTCCGGCTTGGGGTGCGGGGGATTGTCTCGCCAGGGCAGAGGGCGGCCAACACTTGCGCCCCGGCACGTTGGAGCCGGAGAAGCATCCGATGAGCCGGCTGCAACCGCGCCTGGACAGCCAAGAGCTGCTCCTCAAGCGTCCGGTTCGCATCCGGCGCGATGTTGGCCCCCGCCTGACGGCGCGCCTCGCGGTGGGCTTCGATGCTTTGGGCGGCAAAGGCGGAGTAGCCGGGAAAGTAGTCTGCGCAAGGAAATAGGCAGCAGCACAAGTTAGAACAAGAACCAGACGCCGAGGGGCAGGAGAGGAGCGAGGAAGGCGGCTTACCGTCGATCAAGTCCTCGATGCGGCCGAAGCCCTCATCAAGTGCTCGCCGGGTCTCAGCCCAGCTCTTCGCCTCGGTCTCATACTCTGCGTTCAGGGCGGCCTCGCTATCCTGCGCTTGCTGCAGGGCCGCCTTGTGGCTCTTCTCCTGGTCAACCAGCTTCTTGGCCAGGCGATCACGCTCCTGGACCAAGACAGCGTACTCGGCGTCCTTGGTATGAAGGGCGGTCTGCGCTTCGCCGAGCTCCTTCCTCAAGTCGGCGTTAGCCCCTGAAGACAAAGAAAAAGACAAACCAATAAGGAAAAAGTCGTCAAGAAAGATCCGACCCGACTGCGCAGCAGTCGGCCCGAATCTCGGGGACTACACCCAGTGGGTGCGCTGATGCGCCCCCACAGGAGACAGACAAAATCAAGTACTTACTTCGGCTGTCGGCCAGGTCGTCGGTCCTCCGACTCAACTCCCGAGCCTGGGAGTTGAAGGCGGCAGCACGGGAGTTATGATATTCTTGAAAGATTCAGACAAGAAGCAAAGGTAAGGTGGTTGTCAAGAAAGATTCGACCCGACTGCGTAGCAGTCGGCCCGAATCTCGGGGACTACACCCAGTGGGTGCACTTACGCGCCCTCACGAAAGAAATCAAGAGATCAAAACGGCCAAGAATGAAGGACTCACCCGGATGGCGGCTCGTGTCGACAGAAACTCCTGGGTGAACTGCTGCAGCAGGGCGGCCTGAGCTTGAAGCCGGCTCCCGACCCCTTGAGCCACCACATTCAGGTCGCCAGTCCCCCCGCTGGGAGTCCACTCGGACGTGGCAGTGTTGGCCGCCTCTAGATCTTCAGCCGACTGGCCTGCGCCCGCGATTCGGTGCGACTCCGGCGGAGCGGCGCCTCCCCCTGCGCGCCGACGCATCACCGGCTGCACCTCGAGGCCGGCTCTATCCTCCGGCTCACCCCCGGCTGTCTCCTCTGGCGCCACTGACGATTGGCCGCCTTGGCCCGCTCCGGTTGGCGCCGTTGGCGGCGCTCTCCTCGCGAAGGCCACGGGGTCCTCCCTCCTCTCCATCAGCAGCGGGTCTTGGACGATTTCCTCCGCCAAGGGCAGTGAGGTGTCAGGGGCCACGGCTCGGAGGGGAATGGCGAGCAGCGGAGGCTGGTTGCGCGAACCCCCCGCCTCCGTCTCCGCGGTCGCCGACTTCGCCTGGGCCTTGGCTGCCGCGCCGGCCTGCTCCTTCGCCGCATGGGCGGCCGCTTTTTCCGCCGCCTCGCGCTCCTCCCGCGCCTCACAGGCGTTCCGCTCCGTGGCTTCCCTGAGATCGGCGTGGGGGTCCACGCGGCGGGAGCTCGAAGACCCTCTAGCCGGCCCCACTACGGAGCCGCCCGGACCCCGCTCAAGGGAAAGCGGCGCCCTGTCCAGCAAGCGGGAAAAAGTTAAGAAGAATGTTCAAACAAGAAGAGAATAATGAAAAGCATGCGATAGGGCAATTGACGACTTACGCTGAGACCGCCTGAGGCTGCTTCACCGCCTTGCGGAAGCGGGCCGCTTTCGCAGCCGCCTCATCTCGCTTGGTCGCCGCGGTGGAGGCTTTGGACTTCTTCGGCCGACTGCCGAAGAGGCCTGAAGCGGCCCGGCGCTTCTGTGCATCGCCGTCGGCGGCCGGCGCGATGGACGAGCCCGCGCCCTGATGGTCGGCCGCCGGCTGGCGACGCGGGGCGACTTTGGCTTCTGCGTCATCCGGCCAGTCCTCGAAGCTGGCGGTAAGCCTTGAGCCCCCGGGCTTGGCGTCGTCCCCCGCGACGGCATCTTCCATGGCGGCCGCCCCCAAATCCGGGTCGTCGACGTCGTCCACCGTGCGGTCGGGGGCATACTGGCGTTCTATCCCCGCTGCCCCGGTCGTCGGTGGGAGAAGGGGGTTCTGCTAAGAGGAACCGGCTGATCAGAAGCCGGCCATCATGAAGCCGGCTGCCAACAAGAAGAAGAAAAGGAAAACTTACCACGGGTGGAGGGTTGGCGCGAGAATAGGGCGCCTTGCCGTATCGCCAGTCTTCGGCGAGCTTGCAATTTGAGATGTAATTTACCATATACGATACCTCCGCATGAGGCATCTCCCTGGTGCTCAGCCGGCTTGGGTCGAAGCGGCCGCTCATCTGGCACATCATGTGGGGCCGGCTCTGGAGAGGAGATATCTGGCGCTCCACGAAGGCGGCCACTAAGTCGGCCCCGTTCAGGCCTTCCGACTGGATCATCACCCGAAGCCTGGAGACGGCGGCGTTCCCGGCCTGAGACAGTGACCGGGACCGGAAACTCCATGAGGGCTGCCTCCCAGCCGGCGGTCCGGCTACGTAAGCCGGCAGGTTGACGTGGTCTCCTTGCTCGGCGACGTTCTTCACGTAGAAGTATGATTTCTGCCAGATCTTCACCGACTGGATCAGGGGGATGGGCGGGAACGGGTTGTTCTCGCCCGCCCTCCTCATGGCGATGAAGGCCCCGCAGGGGGCGAGCACGCCTGCGATGACGGTGCCGCGTTTGCTCTGGAAGAACTCTCCCCAGAGCTCCAGCATGGGGAGCAGCCCCAAGAAACCTTCGCAGAGGGAGACGAAGGCCGACAGCAGCATCACCGCATTGGGCATGAGGTGATGCGGCTGAAGGTTGTAGAACTCGAGGAAGGAGCGCAGAAATCCGCTCGCCGGAAGGCCGAAGCCGCGCAGGAAGTGCGAGCGGAAGACGACCCGCTCGCCCTCCTCCGGTGCCAGCGAAATCTCCGTCCCCGGCGCCAGGCGGACCCACACGAGGTTGGCGTCGGGCAGGCGCCGGGTCTGGCGGAGGAATCCAACATGGTCCTCGTGGACGTTGGAGCCGTCCCACGAGCTCGACAGCGCCATGGGAGCAAGACGATGTGGCGGTGCTGAGACGAGAGGCTGCGGCGGCGACGAGAGGAAGAAAGGAGGACGAGAGGGGGCGGAGCGAGAGAGAGCGTGCGAACCTCTGTCCCTCCCCCTCCTCCCCCTACTTATAGGCTCGCGTGGCGGAGCCGAGGAGGCGCGGCGTGGGGAAACGTGGGGATCGATCGTGCCCACTCCCCCACATCCCGCGCTTATTGCGCCCTAATGTCGAAATAAAATCGCCACGGGAAGGCGAGCGGTCCACCTGGGCCGCAAAAGATCAGCGCTTGGGCCGAGGCCTAGGAGTGGCGGGCCCGGGCCTGCGGCGGCGTCCCGTCACGCGCGTGCGCTGGCAGGATCTCGCTACCATGTGGCCACGGGAGGGCCCGCGGTCAGCACACGGGTCGACCCCTTTCCCGCCTGCAAGACGCGGGGCTCCCCAAAATCGGCGTACACCAGCGAAGCCGGCTCTTCAGGATAAGAAGCTGACCTAGCTTCTCATCCCTTTGTGCGCCTCGAAGCTCGATCAGCTTCGGGGACTACTGTCGGAGTAAATAGCCATGGGTAGCCTAGCCGGCTTCCCCTGGCCATGCTGAAAAAATTACGAGCCCGTCCGGCTCTCAAGAATCCAAGACATGGGGCCGCCTTCCCCTTGTTGGCTGTCACCCAGGCCGGCTTTCGGAAGGTGGCCCGACTTTAGCCCTCGTGAAGAAAGCCGTGGGAGGGCCGACTTCGAGAAGCCGGCCGCGAGAAGGCCGACTCCAAGAAGCCGGCTCCCATAAAGCAGTCGAGACCGTACCCTCAAAGTTTGCATCCACCTAGCGGCGATGCGACGGGGCGTGGCTACAGTGAAGCCTGCCTCCCCTGAATCCCGGAGCACGCCTGGCACAGTGCGCCGTACGGGGTGGGCCTGACCCGTCTAGCGCGTCACTGTTGCCATGATGACCCTGGTGTCACCCACGACGGGCCGCCAGTGCAGCCCACAGACGGTGGGCCCCTTCGGGTAGAGAGACACCCGAAGGCGGCCACGCCTCCCCCCAGTCGGCCCAAGACAGAGCCGGCTCCCCACAGCCGGCTTGCCGCCTCCCTCGAAGGAGACGCCCCATTAAGGAGACAAGACGCGGTGAGGCTACAGCGATCGCCCGACGGGCGGCGGCACTGTAGCCGCGCCTACCACGACGAAGCCCACGTCACCAAGATGGAGCAACAGTAACCAGCCACCGACCAGGTCCTGGACGGTGGGGCCTGCCTGTCGACCAAGGGGCCGGCAGCCGGCGGGGCCCACCAGTCGGCGGGCCCCAGCAGCCGGCGCAGAAGCCGGCGAGCGCAGTCACAGATAGCTGGGCCCCGCCAGTCGGATTACCATTGTACCCCCGGGGGGTAGGCCTATATAAACCCCCCGGGGCACCCATGCAAAGGGTTCGACCCCCTGCTAGTCCTAGACACCACACAAGGAGAAGAAGCAGGCTAGCCGCGCCCTTCTTCCTCCTCCCACGAGACAGCTCAAGGAGCATTGTGTAGCCACTTGTCTATCTAGTGATCATGCGGAGACCCCGCAGAGCAGCAGTAGGGGTGTTATCTCCACGGAGAGCCCCGAAGCTGGGTAAGATCCGCCGGCGTGCATGTCTTCGCCTTATCCCGTTTCCAGGCACCGTTGATGTCTTACTGGCTCCCACAATGATAAGCCACCCGTTGGCATATGTCGCACCTACCACCCGACAGATTCTGTGTGTACAAAAAACTTTGAAAAATGCAAACTAGTTGCTTGCGGTGGCTAGGAGTATCGCACATGATGCGTCTACGAGTACTCGTGTGCGATGATTAGTAAGTTACACATATGTTTCCTTATGTTAACACTTGTGTGATAAATAACACGTGGCACCGGATACGGTATTCAGGTTGTGTGTGTGCTCCACTTAGTCTTCCCGCGCTCCTGCGAATGCTTCTCGCACTCCACATGGGTGAATTGTAAAATCCATGCCTCCTCCCTCACCGATTTCCCGCCACCAACTAATGGCTTGCTGCATATAATCCAGGCGGCAACGCACCGCCACGACACTCTGCGTAGATCTAGTCCTCACCCATATACCATTAGTTATTCCAAGCATGCCAGGCAATGACCAAAGCTTCGACGTCGACGCCTACCTGCGTTACATCTTCGGCGAGGAGAACGAGCCGGAGCAGGTCGGGGAGCAAGAGCTTCATTGGCCGGCGCAGGCACCATGGCCCATCGACAGCGATATCGGCGTGATAGTCCTTGGGAGCACAATCGACATATTGCAGAGGAGGTGTGATGAGCAGTTTGCCATCCACCATGCAAAAGATCCAGAGCTGCTCGGTGGCATGATCGATGACCCACCCGAAGAGCCGTCGTGACTAGTGCTCATCGAGAGCCTGATGCCCCGCAAGGAATGGGCAGAGGACCTCTACGATTCAGTCAAGACATAGGCAGCCTGCGACTTCATCATTGCCCGCGACGGCCGTGTCAACCTCGATCCCGATGATGTGGTGGCAAGGCTCGAGCGCATCCTTGGCGGAGTTGACGTCCCTGATGAAGTCAAACATCACCAAGGTGATATCTTGAGGATGCAGGTGATGGACGAAATTTGCTACCAGGCCAGAGACATGGACATGGAGCGGTTTCGCGGAGTTGTCATGCGTGCGATTGCACGTTGTCAAGCTCTTCTGGAAGAGGCCTAACAGCCCCAAGAGCCTCCCAGCGCCAGCAGCTCCGTAGGCGGAGGCGGGTCGGGACACTTGGAGTGAACGGCCGCAAGGGTGCCATGCTTATCATGGAGTCCCAGAAGACCATTGTCGGAAGGCCGCCAACTCAGCATTTTAGCTTATATTTTATTATAATTGTATGCATATGTAGGTCATGAGTGTTCTGGGCCTTGCCGCATGTGGCATTTTAAATTATCCTAAATATGTAAGACAATTATTAAGAATTATTAACCATTTCCATTGTAAATTTGCCTCAATGGCGAGCAGAGCGCGCGCAGGGACGCCAGAGCGGAGCGCGCCGCGGCCACCTCAACGGCGAGCAACCACGTTGTCAACCTTCTGCCATCAATAAATTTTGACCTTGTTTCTCATCACATTGCAGATTACAACGCAATAAGTAATTGCAAATCTGTTCACACCTATCAAACTAATATGTGTTCACACTTAGCATCGGGCTATAAAAACTACCCACTCAAAAATTACTTCACAGTTCCTCTCCTCATCACCCACAAAACTGGTCTTTCTTGTTAAGTTATTTCGCCATGACCGGTAGGAGGAGTTTAGGGTGGACATATAACCAGGCAGCAAAGACCAAGGCTGCGAAAGCACTAGAGAGGTCCCGCCGCGAAGCCGCAGCCGCAGCAGAGATGTCTGGCGTGTCGCAGAGCCCTCGAATGAGCTCTCACGGGCACGTGAGGGCTCTCACAAGAGCCTTCGCGGTGTCAGCCATCACGACGAGCTGGCGTTCCTGAAGTCCTTCACCGGCGACGACGACATTCACGCTGGCGTCACTATGTAGTAGGAGCTGGTCGACGGCTTGATGAAGCTGCTCAAGATCAGCGATGCCTCGGTTGATAAGGCAACCGGCCTCGTCGAGCAACTCATGGGTGACAATGCGAAGCTCCTCAAGTTTCTCGCCGAGAAGGAGGAGGAGGCCGCCGGCTAGAAGATGTTGCATGAGAAGAGCAGTGCCTCGGAGATGACGCTGAAAGCGGTCATCGAGGAACTGATGGGTGGCTTGCGGAAGCTCTGGATCGAGCATGAGCAGGAGTTGGAGGAATCCGTGGCTGATTTCAAGCAAAGTCGTGAGGAATTGAAGAAGGAGCTAGAGGATTTTGTCGCCCGGCGATCCATCGATGAGTAGAGACAGTAGCGACCTAGATCGTTGAATGCAATTTCTTTCTTCTCTTGCCCCCTTGTCTTCCGGGCTTTGCCGCATGTGCATTTTAAATTATTAGGAATATGTAAGACAATTATTATCTGCGCCATTGTAAATTTGTCGTCATATTATCCGTTGCCATTTTATTTGTGGCCGTATTATACGTTGCCCTATGTGGCAATTTAAATTAGGGTGGAATACGAGTTGAAAACACGAAAAAAGAAAATGTTGCCATGGAGAAGTTGTGAGCGAGGCGGGCGGCGGCTGGTGCATGGAGGTCAAAGAGCTCACTTCCCGGTGAGCATGGGCAGCCTTGCTACTCGCACGTGTCCCGTCAAGCCTGCGAGGTGGACACGATGCACGCATCCCATCAAGCTTGCGTGGCGGACTGCTCGCATGCATCCCAACGAGCCTGCACGGAAGACTTCTCAGGCTCGTCCTGTCTAATCAAACAGCCACACACACGCCACCGAGTATGGTTAAGTTTCGACACGGTCAATATAATACAATCATTTGCAATATTAACTTGTCAGTTTGCTTTTTCAATAAGGACTTCGTTGGCTACTAATGTGTGCGCCTCTTCTCAAACTGGATGATTTTTTCCATGGCATATCTGTGCCATGTCATGAAACCATGCCAAGTTTCATGTTTTTGGGTGACTTTTTGATTTACTGGGATTTAAAAATTGAGAGTCTCAATGTTTTAGGACGACGACAAGTTTGTAATTCATTCCCATTCCTTAAACGAGATCTAAATATGCACCCAATGACACATGTACGATTTGCCACCCATTTTGCTTCACTGGAGCATGTGCTTGTAGTTCAAATTTGAATTATGGACTACATTAAATGTATAGAAAACATAGTAATTAGTAATATATACAATGGCCAAACGAACCCTGAACAGTTTCAAATTTCAGCCCGACACTCCTATTTATTCTATGTTTCCTGTAGAAAACAAAGTTCAAGGAGAGAAGAGGCATCGATTATCATTTCGCCCACAAGAGGAGCATGTTTCCCTACCGGAACCACGAGGGTTGCGACAGGCTCTGGTTTGTAAGAGGCTTGTAATATAGCTTCGTCCAAATTGGACAATTATATGTACCATGTAGTGACACCATGCCAAGTTTCATGATTTCCTGGTGAGTTTTGGTTTTACAGAGATTTAAAAACCGAGATTTGCAATGTTTGTGGCCAAGCTAGGATGGCGAGACGGTTGAATTCGTTCCCATTCGTTCCATGGGACCTAAACATGCACCCCAAGGAAACATGTACGTTTTTTCTAGCCATTTTGGTGCACTGGAGCATGTATTCGTAGTTCCGATTTGAATTATGGACATTAAATGCCTAGAAAACTTAATTAATGAATAAAAAAGGTCAAACGAACCCTGAATAATTTCAAAGTTCAGCACGATTCTCCCATTGTTCCGTGTTGCGTGTAGAAGAAAATACGAGGCTAGAAGAGGGAGCGATTATTGTCTGGCCCACAAGGGGACACGTTTCCCTATCGAAACCATGAGGGTTCTTGCGCCGGGCTCCGGTTTGTAAGAGGGTTGCAATAAAGCTTGGCCCAAATTGGCAATGTTTTTACCACGACAAATATGTGCCATGACGTGACACCATGCCACCTTTGATGACTTTCTAGCGAGTTTTGGATTTATGGGGATTTAAAAACCTAGATTTGAAATGTTTGAGGCCAAGCCAGGACACCGATATGGTTGTAATTCGTTCCCATTCCTGGCATGGGACCTAAACATGCACTCAAGGACACATTTATAATTTTTCTAGCCATTTTGGTGAACTGGAGCATGTATTTGTAGTTCACATTTGAATTATGGACATTAAATGCCTAGGAAACTCAATTAGTGTATAAAAAGGCCAAACAAACCTTGAATAAGTTTAAATTTCAGCACGGATATCATGTCGTTCCATTTGCCCGTGGAATAAAATACAAGGAGAAAAGAGGCAGTGATTATGTTTCGCCCACAAGGGGAACACGTTTCCCTATCGGAACTGATGGCAGCTGGAACTACGTCGGTATTTCCCCGGAGAGGGAGGGATGATGTAGCACAACGACGGTAGAGTATTTCCCTCAGTTATGAGACCAAGGTATTGAACCAGTAGGAGAACCAAGCAACACAACGTAAACAACACTTGCACACAAATAACAACACCTCGCAACTCGACGTGTTAAAGGGGTTGTCAATCCCTTTAGGGTAACGGTGTCAGAAATTGGTACGTGACGGTAAAAAGGTTGTAAATATTGATAGATCAAACGCCAAATAAAACAAATTGCAGCAAGGTATTTTTGGATTTTTGGTTTACTAGATATGAAAATAAAAGCAAGGAAAATGTAGATCGCAAAGGCAAATATATGACAAATAAGACCCGGGGGACGTAGGTTTCACTAGTGGCTTCTCTCGAGAAAAATAGCAAATGGTGGGTAAACAAATTACTGTTGGGCAATTGATAGAACTTCAAATAATTATGACGATATCTAGGCAATGATCATTACACAGGCATCACGTCCAACATTAGTAGACCGACTCCTGCCTGCATCTACTACTATTACTCCACACATCGACCGCTATCCAGCATGCATCTAGTGTATTAAGTTCATGGAAAAATGGTGTAATGCAATAAGAACGATGACATGATGTAGACAAGATACGTTTATCTATATGGCAGTAGATATAGATCTCATCTTTTTGTCCTTAGTAGCAATGATACATACGTGTCAGTTCCCTTTCTGTCATTGGGATCAAGCAACGTAAGATTGAATCCACTACCGGGCACCTCTCCATTGCAAGATAAATAGATCGAGTTGGCCAGACAAAACCCAAATATCGGACAAGAAATACGAGGCTATAAGAGATCATGCATACAAGAGGTAAAAGAAACTCAAATACTTTCATGGATATAAAAACATAGATCTGATCATAAACTCGAAGTTCATCGATCCCAACAAACACACCGCAAACGAGTTACATAATATGAATCTCCAAGAGACCATTGTATTAAGGATCGATAGAGAGATGAAGCCATCTAGCTACTAACTACGGACCCGAAGGTCTACAAAGAACTACCCACACATCATCGAAGAGGCACCAATGGAAGTAGTGAACCCCTCCGTGATGGTGTCTAGATTGGATCTGGTGTTTCTGGACTCTGCGACTACTGGATGAATATTTCGTCGACTCCCCTAGGGTTTTGGGAATATTTGGGTATTTATAGAGCAAAGAGGTGGCCCAGGGGGCACCCGAGGTGGGCACAACCCACCGGGGCGCGCCAGGGCCTCCTGACGCGCCCTGGTGGGTTGTGCTGCCCTCGGGGTACCCCCGAGGTGCAACCAGGGCCCATTTGCTTCCTTTGGGCCCATAAAAAATCATCGTAAAGTTTCGTGCCATTTGGACTCCGTTTGATATTGATTTCCTGCAATGGAAAAAATAGGAACTGACACTGGGCACTATGTCAATAGGTTAGTACCAAAAATGATATAAAATGACTATAAAATGATTATAAAACATCCTTGATAATAAAACAACATGGAACAATCAAAAATTATAGATACGTTGGAGACGTATCAGCATCCCCAAGCTTAACTCCTACTCGTCCTCGAGTAGGTAAGTGATAAAAATAGAATTTTTGATGTGGAGTGTTGTTCATCAAGTCATATCATATTCTTTTCTTTATAGCATGGACATTTGGACTTTTATGTGATTCAAAGCAATAGTCTAGTTTTGACATAATAATTTAGATACTCAAGCATATCAACAAGCAACCATGTCTTTTAAAATATCAATGCTAAAATAAGTTATCCCTAGCCCATCATGCTCAAACATTGATCCATTCATGAAACACACTCGAATATTAACTACACCCAATACTTGAGCACAATAATATTGCCTCCTAGTTAGTGCTTTTTATGAGAGAAGATGGAGACTCAAATTTCAAAATAAAAATTGCATAAAGTAAAAGATAGTCCCTTCGCAGAGGGAAGTAGGGATTTGTAGAGCTGCCAGAGCTCAAAGCGAAAAATTTGAGATAAAAACATTTTGGGAGGTGTATCCATCCCACCAACAAAAATGACTTAGAGTTACCAATACTTTCCATGCATAGATATATCATAGGCAGTTCCCAAACAGAAAATAAAGTTTATTCCTTTTTCCACCATAACTTTCACTTTCGATGGCTAACCGTATCCACGGGTGCCCTCCATACCAACACTTTCCAAGGAATTTATTATTTGACAACATAAAGTAAATTTATTTCTTTGTGCATTTCGGGACTGGGCATCCCTAATACCTTTGCCTTACTCTCGTGCAATGACAAGTGAATAAACACTCATCTTGAGAATAACACATCTAGCATGGAAAATATTAGCCACCCCTCACCGCTCCGCGAGCGAAACAAACACACAAAAGAGAAGTTTATTTTGAAAATTAGAGATCGCACATGAAAATTTGCTTAGAACGGCAAAAGAATATCGCATATAGGTAGATATAGTGGACTCATGTGGAAAAACTGGTTTAAAGGATTTTGGATGCACAAGTAGAGGTCATACTTAGTGCAAAATGAAGGATAGCAAAAGATTGGGAAGCGACCAACCAAGAAACGAATAATATCATAAGCAAGCATTAAGCATAATTAACACCGAATAATGCACCACAAATAGGATATAATTTTCATTGCATGACTATTGACTTTCGTACTTGCATAGGGAATAACAAACCTTAACACCCATATTCTTACTAGAACACAATTACTCATCAACATAACTCACATATCACATCATCATATCTCAAAACTATTACTAAGAATCAAGTTTATTTTGTCCAATGATCTTCATGACATTTTCTTTTACTTTATGCTTCTTGGATATCTATCACTTTGGCACTAATTTTTATGAGTTGCTTTTCATAAGCTCAACCAAATATAAGTGAAGATCATGAGCATAACAAATTTTGTTTCTCTCAAAATAATTTAAGTGAAGCAAGAGAGAATTTCTTCAAAGTTTTACTAACTCTCAAACAAATCTAAGTGAAGCAAGAGAGCATTTCTTCAAGAATACTAAGCACACCGTGCTCAAAAAGATATAAGTGAAGCACTAGAGCAAGTCCTGGCTCATAAAAGATTTAAGTGAAGCATGGAGAGAAATTCTAACAAGTCATGACATAATTTTGGCTCTCTCAAATAGGTGTGTCCATCAAGGATTGATAACTTAGAACACAAAATAAAACAAGCAAAGACACATATCGTACAAGACGCTCCAAGCAAAACACATATCATGTGATGAATAAAAATATAGTCTCGAGTATAATACCGATAGTTGTTGGAAGAAAGCAGAGATGCCACTCGGGGGCATTCCCAAGCTTAGTTGGTTGCTCATTCTTGGATAATAGCTTGGGATGTCAGGGTATCCCCAAGCTTAGGCTCTTACATCCTTCCTTCATCCATCATAAGATAACCCAAAACTTGAAAACTTCAATCACACAAAACTCAACAAAGCCTTCATGAGATCCGTTAGTATGAGAATAATAAACCACTACTATAAGTGTTGTATAAAACCAATTCATATTTTGTTTTTGTATTATATTTACTGTATTCCAACTTTTCTATGGCAAAAAATCATCAGAGAAAACCATAGAGCCATGAAAATAAGCACACAACACAAAGAAAACAGAATCTGTCAAAACAGAATAGTCTGTAGCAATCTGACTATTTCGAATACTTCTGGAACTCCAAAAACTCTAAAAAATTAGGGAGACTTGGGAAATTTGTATATTGATCTACTTCAATTTGAATGGGTATTTTATCGCTCCCTGGTAAAATATGAAAATTATTTTCGTGAGCGCAAACTTTCTGTTTTTTCAGCAAGATCAAACAACTATTGCCCAAGAAGATCCTAAAGGCTTTACTTGGCACAAACACTAATTAAAACACAAAAAACAAAATCATAACAGTAGAATAATTGTGCTAACACTCAAGAACAGAAAGCAGAAACCAAAAATAAATTTGTTTATTGGGTTGCCTCCCAACAAGCGCTATAGTTTTACGCCCTTAGCTAGGCATATAGCAGGGATCTAAGTTTTGTCATCTTTGGTTCGAGATCCATAAGATGCCCTCATGATTGATTCTTATGGTGGCTTAATTCTAGTTCTAGGAAAATGTTGTATACCCTTCCTCTAAGGAAATTGGAACTTAATATTTCCTTCTTTCATATCAATCACGACACCCATAGTGTGTAAAAACGGTCTACCAAGAATAATTGGACAAGACGGATTGCAATCAATATCAAGAACGATAAAATCTATGGGCACATAATTCCTATTTGCAAGAATAAGAACATCCACTACTAGGGAAAACCTTATACACAGAACTTTAGCAGTAGCTCTTGTTAAAACCGCACTACTGCTACACAGCAGTAGCGCGTGCAGAATAACCGCGCTGCAGATAAATATATAGTCGTAGCACGTCCCATGGTAAAACAGCTACTACTAAAATTCCCACCACTAAGCCGATAGGCTATACATAGTAGTAGCGGTCTTCTATAAACAGCGCTACCGCTAATATTGTTGTAACAGCGCGTTTAGGTGTAAGGCGCTACTGTTAACGAAAATAAAATAAAATGAAAAACAAGTAGAAAAGTAAATGAAAATGAAAGAAATAGAAAAAGGAGAAAGGAAAAAATAAAATGTAAAGAAAAATAAATAAAAAAGGGAAAAAGGAGAAAGGCATAGCAGTAGCGCTTTTTTGAAAACGCCCTGTAGCTAACTTAGCTATAGCTCATTTTCTGAAATGCGCTACCGTTATGTTTGACTTAACCAGCCTATATATAGGAGGAAGAAGTAGGTCGATGGAGCAACAAGGGGCCCACGAGGGGGAGGGCGCACCCAGGGGGGTAGGCGCGCCCCCTGCCTCGTGGCCACCTTGTTGATTGCCTGACGTCCACTCCAAGTCCTCCAGATCACGTTTGTTCCGAAAATCACGTTCCCGAAGGTTTCATTCCGTTTGGACTCCATTTGATATTCCTTTTCTACGAAACACTGAAATAGGCAAAAAAAACATCAATTTGGGCTGGACCTCCAGTTAATAGGTTAGTCCCAAAAATAATATAAAAGTGTAAAATAAAGCCCATTAACATCCAAAACAGATAATATAATAGCATGGAACAATAAAAAATTATAGATACGTTGGAGACGTATCAGCATCCCCAAGCTTAATTCCTGCTCATCCTCGAGTAGGTATATGATAAAAACAGAAATTTTTGATGTGGAATGCTTTCTATAATATTCTTCAATATATTTTTCTCTATTGTGGCATGAATGTTCAGATCCGAAAGATTCAAGATAAAAGTTTATTGTTGACATAAAAATAGTAATACTCCAAGTATGCTAATCAAGCAATTATGTCTTATCAAAATACCATAGCCAAAGAAAACTTATCCCTGCAAATTCATATAGTTTGGCCATGCTTCATTTTGATCACACAAAATGCTCTCATCATGCACAACCCTGATGACAAGCCAAGCAATTGTTTCGTACTTAGTTTTTTCAAACTCTTTCAACTTTTGCGCAATATATGTGCGCGAGCCATGTACATAGCACTATGGATGGAATAGAATATGATGATTGAGGTTGTGTGAGAAGACAAAAAGGGAGAAAGTCTCACATTGACGCGGATAATCAATGGGCTATGGAGATGCCCACCGATTGATGTCAATGCAAGGAGTAGGGATTGCCATGCAATGGATGCACTGGAGCTATAAATATATGAAAGCTCATCAAATAAACTAAGTGGGTGTACATCCAACTCGCTTGCTCATGAAGACCTAGGGCATTTGAGGAAGCCCATCATTGGAATATACAAGCCAAGTTCTATAATGAAAAATTCCCACTAGTATATGAAAGTGACAACATAGGAGACTCTCTATCATGAAGATCATGGTGCTACTTTGAAGCACAAGTGTGGAAAAGGATAGTAACATTGTCCCTTCTCTCTTTTTCTCTCATTTATTTATTTATTATTATTATTATTATTCTTTTTTTATTTGGGCCTTCTCTTTTTGGCCTCTTCTTTTTTGTCCGGAGTCTCATCCCGACTTGTGGGGGAATCATAGTCTCCATCATCCTTTCCTCACATGGGACAATGCTCTAATGATTATCATCACACTTTTATTTTCTTACAACTCAAGAATTACAACTCGATACTTAGAACAAAATATGACTCTATGTGAATGCCTCCGGTGGTGTATCGGGATTGCGATGAATCAAGAGTGACATGTATGAAAAAATTATGAACGGTGGCTTTGCCACAAATACGATGTCAACTACATGATCATGCAAAGCAATATGACAAGCCCGATGACAACCCCAATGACAAAGGATAGTAACATTGTCCCTTGTCCCTTTTCTCTCTTTTTTTGGGCCTTCTATTTTTTATGGCCTTTCTCTTTCTCTTTTTTTTAATTCCTCACTTGGGACAATGCTCTAGAAAATGATGATCATCACACTTCTATTTATTTACAACTCAATGATTACAACTCGATACTAGAACAAAAGATGACTCTATATGAATGCCTCCGGCGGTGTACCGGGATATGCAATGGACCAAGAGTGACATTTATGAAAGAATTATGAACGGTGGCTTTGCCACAAATACTATGTCAACTACATGATCATGCAAAGCAATATGACAATAATGAATGTGTCATGATAAACAGAATGGTGGGAAGTTGCATGGCAATATATCTCGGAATGGCTATGGAAATGCCATAATAGGTAGGTATGGTGGCTGTTTTGAGGAAGATATAAGGAGGTTTATGTGTGAAAGAGCGTATCATATCACGGGGTTTGGATATACCGGTGAAGTTTGCGCCAACTCTCAATGTGAGAAAGGGCAATGCACGGTACCGAAGAGGCTAGCAAGGATGGAAGGGTGAGAGTGCGTATAATCCATGGACTCAACATTAG
Organism: Triticum urartu; assembly: GCF_003073215.2. Taxonomy (NCBI): domain Eukaryota; kingdom Viridiplantae; phylum Streptophyta; class Magnoliopsida; order Poales; family Poaceae; genus Triticum; species Triticum urartu. The sequence goes on along the minus strand of NC_053026.1, from coordinate 166,455,135 downwards.
TCATAAAGAACTCACATACTTATTGCAAAAATCTACAAGTCATCAAAAACCTCGGCACTACGCACATGCTCCTAGGGGGATAGATTGGTAGGAAAAGACCATTGCTCGTCCCCGACCGCCACTCATAAGGAGGACAATCAAATAACACCTCATGTTCAAATTTGTTACATAATGTTTACCATACATGCATGCTACAGGACTTGCAAACTTCAACAAAAGCATTTCTCAATTTCACAACTAATCAACTAGCTAGCTTTGATATTATTACCTCCACATCTCAAAAACAACCATCAAGCATCAAACTTCTCTTAGTATTCAAAACACTCATAAGAAAATTTTACTAATCTTGAATACCTAGCATATTAGGATTTTAAGAAAATTACCATGCTATTTAATACTCTCAAAATAATCTAAGTGAAGCATGAGAGATCAATAGTTTCCATAAAACAAATCCACCACCGTGCTCTAAAAGATATAAGTGAAGTACTAGAGCAAAACTATATAACTCAAAAGATATAAGCGAAGCACATAGAGTGTTCTAGCAAATTCCAAATTATGTATGGCTCTCTCAAAAGGTGTGTACAGAAAGGATGATTGTGGTAAACTAAAAGGTAAAGACTCAAATCATACAAGACGCTCCAAGCAAAACACATATCATGTGGCGAATAAAAATATAGCTCCAAGTAAAGTTACCGATAGAAGTAGACGAAAGAGGGGATGCCTTCCGGGGCATCCCCAAGATTTGGCTTTTAGGTGTCCTTAGATTATATTGGGGGTGCCATGGGCATCCCCAAGCTTAGGCTATTGCCACTCCTTGTTCCATAATCCATCAAATCTTCACCCAAAACTTGAAAACTTCACAACACAAAACTCAAAGTAGAAAATCTCGTGAGCTCCGTTAGCGAAAGAAAACAAAAGACCACTTCAAGGTACTATAATGAACTAATTCTTTATTTATATTGGTGTTATAACTACTGTATTCCAACTTCTCTATGGTTTATAAACTATTTTACTAGCCATAGATTCATCAAAATAGGAAAACAACACGCGAAAAACAGAATCTGTCAAAAACAGAACAGTCTGTAGTAATCTGTAGCTAGCGCAAGATCTGGAACCCCAAAAATTCTAAAATAAATTGCTGGACGTGAGGAATTTATCTATTAATCTTCTGCAAAAATAATTAACTAAATATCAATTTCAAAATAAAAATGGCAGTAGTTCTCGTGAGCGCTAAAGTTTCTGTTTTTTTTACAGCAAGATCAACAAGACTTTCCCCAAGTCTTCCCAACGGTTCTACTTGGCACAAACACTAGTTAAACACAAAAAAATACAACCAAAACAGAGGCTAGATAAATTATTTATTACTAAACAGGAGAAAAAAGCAAGGAATAAAAATAAAATTGGGTTGTCTCCCAACAAGCGCTATCGTTTAACGCCCCTAGCTAGGCATAACAAGCAAGGATAGATCTAGGTATGGCCATAATAGTAAGATAGATTATTGAAACTCATTTCATATTCTCTACGTTCGGCAGCAAGTTTTCTTTGAGGCAAGCAAAAGTAATCGAAAGGGCTAAATTTAAATGGACAAAAGTCCCCAAGATCAACCTTGGGAGGTAAAGGTTCCTCCTTTGGTCCGTCATATTGCACAACCAATTCATCATTATAAGCATTCTTTTGACAGAACTTTGTGAGCCTATATTCAAGAGAATATCCTAGTTCATTATTTCAAATAGCCAAATCATCTTTAAGTTCAGAAATTCTATCAACTAAAACATTGGTAGGAACCCTTTTTCTAAGATTTTCATTGAAAGCGACATAGTCTAGAGATTGAAAACGCATTATTTCTTCAAAAAGATAGTAGCGGCACGCTTAACAGAAGAATGCTCAATATTAGAAAATTCCAGGAAAATCCTTTGTATGCAAGGATGCATGTGCATGAATTGTCTTTCAAGTTCAACTACAAGCATGGCAATCGCGTCTGCAAGACTGCTAGTTCTATGAAGGATAGAACTACCCATAGAAGGTAAAGCACCGGCACAAGTAAAGAAATCTTGAATAACTCCTTTTCCAATAATATTACCACTACCAACATGGATTTTTTTTGTATGTAAGATGGGTGGTTCTTTAGTAGGAGCATCAAAAATTTTCGTAATATTATTATTGTCCATATCGACAATAATTCCCCCAATTTCAGACATAGAGGTAGAAGGTAAAGGACTGGCCATAACGACAAGCAAACAGACTAACACAGAAGCAAACAAAAAACAAGTGGGCAAAAAGAGGCAAATAGAGAAAGAGATGGAGGATAGAGAGAGGGAGAGAGTGAATAAAACGGCAAGGGTGAAGTGGGGGAGACGAAAACGATAGGCAAATGTCAAATAATGTAATGCGGGAGATAAGGGTATGTGATGGGTACTTGGTATGTTGACTTTTGCGTAGACCTCCCCGGCAACGATGCCAGAAATCCTTCTTGCTACCTCTTGAGCACTGCGTTGGTTTTCCCCGAAGAGGAAGGGATGATGCAGCAAAGTAGCGTAAGTATTTCCCTCAGTTTTTTAGAACCAAGGTATCAATCCAGTACGAGGCTACGCGTGAGTCCCTCGTACCTGCACAAAACAAATAAATCCTCGCAATCAACGTGAATAGGGGTTGTCAACCCCTACACGGCCACTTACGAGAGTGAGATCTGATAGATATGATAAGATAATATTTTTGGTATTTTTGTGATAAAGATGCAAAGTAAAATAAAGGCAAAGTAAAAAAGCAAAGGAAATAACTAAGTAGTAGGAGATTAATATGATAAAGATAGACCTGGGGGCCATAGGTTTAACTAGTGGCTTCTCTCGAGAGCATAAGTATTCTACGATGGGTGAACAAATTACTGTTGAGCAATTGACATAATTTAGCATAGTTATGAGAATATCTAGGTATGATCATGTATATATGCATCACGTCTGAGACAAGTAGACCGACTCCTGCCTGCATCTCCTACTATTACTCCACTCATCGACCGCTATCCAGCATGCATCTAGAGTATTAAGTTAAAAACAAAGTAACGCCTTAAGCAAGATGACATGATGTAGAGGGATAAAGTCATGCAATATGATGAAAACCCCATCTTGTTATCCTCGATGGCAACAATACAATACATGCCTTGCTGCCCCTACTGTCACTAGGAAAGGACACCGCTAGATTGAACCCAGAGCTAAGCACTTCTCCCATTGAAAGAAAGATCAATCTAGTAGGCCAAACCAAACTGATAATTCGAAGAGACTTGCAAAGATAACCAATCATACATAAAAGAATTCAGATAAGATTCAAATATTGTTCATAGATAGACTTGATCATTAACCCACAATTCATCGGTCTCAACAAACACACCGCAAAAAGAAGATTACATCGAATAGTTCTCCACAAGAGAGGAGGAGAACATTGTATTGAGATCCAAAAAGAGAGAAGAAGTCATCTAGCTAATAACTATGGACCCGTAGGTCTGAGGTAAACTACTCACATTTCATCGGAGGGGCTATGGTGTTGATGCAGAAGCCCTCCATGATCGATGCCCCCTCCAGCGGAGCTCCGGAACAGGCCCCAAGATGGGATCTCGTGGATACAGAAAGTTGCGGCGGTGGAATTAGGTCTCTAGCTCCATCTCTGATCGTTTGGGGGTACGTAGGTATATATAGGCGGAAGGAGTACGTCGGTGGAGCAACAGGGGGCCCACGAGGGTGGAGGGCGCGCCTGGGGGGTAGGCGCGCCCCCCAACCTCGTGGCCTCCTCTTTTGTGTCTTGACATAGGGTCCAAGTCTCCTGGGTCTTGTTCGTTGAGAAAATCACGTTCCCGAAGGTTTCATTCCGTCTGGACTCCGTTTGATATTCCTTTCCTTCTAAACCCTAAAACAGGCAAAAACAACAATTCTAGGTTGGGCCTCCGGTTAATAGGTTAGTCCCAAAAATAATATAAAAGTGGATAATAAAGCCCAATAATGTCCAAAACAGTAGATAATATAGCATGGAGCAATCAAAAATTATAGATACGTTGGAGACGTATCAATCCCCGTTCCCAGAACGCCGACAGTATCCCCCGGGCACAAGGCGTGCTCGGGCTTGACTTTGAGGAGAAGCCAAGGGGCAAGTGCAGAGCGCCGCAGGACCCAATAGCATGCGGCCTTGGTCGACGTGTTGCGGTTGATTGGACGTGGGCGTCTCTGCTTCCCACACTGCCTTGATACCCGCCTGGCTAGGCGGCCAGCGCGGTCTACACGGTTTCCCTCCCGTTGTTGCCGCGCACTCCCCAATTCTTCCGCTTCCTCGAAGCTCAGCCTCTCCCCCCGATCCGATCTGAGCTCAATCCTCCCATTGCCTTGGCACCGAACTAGTCGGAGAAAGGGAAGAGTCCCCTGTCCTCTGCCGGGCTACGCCCGACCGCCGAGCCTGCCGTTGGCAGGTCGTTGGTGCTCAACCAAGAAGCCATGGACAAGGTGTGTCCCATGCTCGCCTCTAGCTTCAATGAGTGGGGAAGGATAGTGGCCTGGCCTGCTTCTCGTGCTCGTATCGACCGGACAGCCACCGAGGTCCCATTCTTCATCGACGCCCTTTGAGCTGGCATGGTTCCTCCTTTCTCCTCCTTCTTCAACGCAGTGCTTGCCCATTATCAGATCCACATGCTGCACCTTGATCCCCAATCTGTGACCCTTCTTGCCATCTTCGCCTTTGTTTGCGAGGCTATGGTGGGCATTGCTCCTTCCGTGGCCCTTCTTCGTCACTTCTTGTTGCACCTGATTGATCCCTGGCAGAGCTTGAGGTGCCTGAGCTTCCTGGCCGTGGCGGCAACGGCAGGCACAGGGATTGACTTCGAGCTTCCACCATCCACGAGCGAGTTTTAGACACGGTGCGTATTCGTTGATGTCGGAGTTCTCAGCACTCTGCTTCATCCTCCGTCGGCGCCTGCCATTCCCAACTCCGGTTGGTGCCATCAAAGGCTCACCGATTCACACCTTGCCCTCGTCTCGCTCAAGTTGAAGGTATTGAAAGACCTTGGCGTGACTGCACCTATAGTGGTGAGGGAGTTCGTCCGGCGTCGGGTTGCTCCGCTTCAGCGCCATTCTAGACCAATGTGGGCCTTTCTCAGCAGCAAGGACCGCATGAGACTTCAGGAGTCCGGGCTCCCCTTGAGGCACGGCGAACGGTGCTCGAGGTCCTGACGGGTGTCCCGTCGCCAGATGACATGTCGGGGAAGAGTTGCCTGCTGTACCGCTGCTTGAACAAGGTGGAATTTATGGAGCGTATGCCCTCCTTCGATGAGTGGGGGCTGTGTCCAGTCGATCTGGTGGGGCCGCATGAGAACCCCGTCGATGTGGTTCCCCTCCTTGCCGCTGGCGTCGAGCTCGCCCCAAGTGTGGATGCAGGGGGGCGAGCACCGCTGGAGGAAGATGGCGTAGGTGCCGAGGTGCTGATGCCGCCCAGGGCTCCCGAGGTGTCATCCTCGGGAACTCGTGATTCTTGCCCTGGGGCGACGGTTGAGGGGGAGATGCAGCCTGCGTCTCTCGATGCCGGGGCTCCTGAGGCCTCGGCAGGTCGCTGTGAGGCAGAGCCCGATAGCTCCCCTCAGCTTGGCGCTCCTAAGGCTGCCCCTTCGAGCGCTTCTCCAGTTGCGCCTCGTGTTGGCCGCCATGTCCAGCGCTTCGGTCGGCTTTGCGTGGACTTCGAAGAGCTCCAAGAGGAAGGGGTCCCCAAGCTATGGCAGCAGCACCTTCGGGCCGTTAAAACGGAGAAAGTACATCGTCATTGACGAGTAAGTACCTTATCTTGGTGATTCTCTGTGTGTTGCTTCCCTTCCTGACGACGTCTCTTCAGGATACCTTCCACCAAGGTCGCGAAATCTCCTGAGAAGCAACCTCCTCTCGCCTCGTTTCTCCTGCTAGACTTGGGCTCTGCAAGCCCGCGCGCTGCTCACGACGTGGAGTCAACCGGGGAAGCCAGCCCGTCGACAAGGCATCTTGAGCTCGCACCCTCGCCGTCTCTCCTTTGTGGCCTTTCTTGGAATACAACAAGCGTGCCAAGGGTTCCTCCCCTGGTCGTGGATGGCAGCTGGGTGGCTTCGGTCTTGGGCTCCTCTTCAAGCAGCGGGCCTCACCTAGTTCGGACTCCTCGCCAGGCCTGGCCTGCAACTGGGTGGGCGCCAGCCCCCAGCCCCCTGCTGAAAGGGGGCGAGCCGCTTCGGGCTCCATCTGCGGTCCCCACGGTGGAGGACGGAGTCAGCAACATGCTCAAGTCGGTGCAAGAAAGGAGCATCATCCACCACGAGCTCTTTCAGGAGGCGATGGGCGTGATGAACCGGCTTGGTGAATAGCTCGTGGATATGGATGCGCGCCTCGTGGCCGAGGGTCTTCGGTTGGTGGAGGAGCGACATAAGCTGAAGGTGGCTATCAACCTTGGGCGCCACCAGCATGAGCTTGATAATGCGAAGGCCGAGGTTTCCCTCGCAGCCTCCCATGAGGCCTGCTCCTGAGCTCTGGAATAGGCTCAGGAAGCTGACCGCCGTCGTGAGGCCGTGGAGAAGCGCGCATGGGAGCTCCAAGCCTGGAGCGCCTCCTTGTATCTGCAAGTGGAGGCGCGCAGAGCCGCCCTTGCGTCGTTGAGGGGAACGCCCGCTGAAGAGGAAGAGATCCGGAAGGGCGAGGAGGTGTTGGCGCTGGAAGCCGTGGAGCGTAGCCTTGAGCTCGAATGACTGGAGACGAGGGAGCATCAAGTTGCCCAAGTGGAGGATGTCGTTGGCGCGCGTGAGGCCAGGGCCCAGGAGGAGCTCGATCGTCAGGTGGCCGAGGCTCGTGCGGATCTCAAGGGTAGGTACGACCTGAAGCTGGAGTTCGTGGAAGCTGAGGCTGCAGGTAGGACCGCTGCCCTCAAGTCCAAGTTAATCGAGGCAGAGAGGCGCGAGGAGGCCGCCGCAGCCGCTCTGGTTTCGGTGCAGGCCGAACTGGCCTCCGCCCGCACCGAGCTGCTCCCTCTTCAGCAGCGGGTCGCTGACGCCGAGTCTGTCGTGCGCCAGAATAGGGAGGAAGTGCTTCAGCGGCGGACGCTAGAGCGCATGCACGCCCCCATGCTCTAGGACCTCAGGAATATGGCCAATATCACCCTGGGCCACATCTGCGATGAGAATGCTCCTCATCCCCACGCGAACGACTACGCCAGCCACCTCCGCTTCTTTACCAACGTGGTGACGCGCCTGGAGAGTCGTTCCAAGAGAGCTCGCCAACTTGTTGAAGAGAGGAGCCGCGGCCAGCTTGGGCGTGTGTTCTCCCGCATGTTCAGCCATCTCCAAAACACCGATCCCAACTTTGACTTTGACGCCGCCATCGCTCCCATACCCGAGGACATTCGGGGTGACTTGGCGCGATGGGTGGAAGACAATGTGGACGCGCTGGTCAGGGCCTTCACCTCCGATGACGATGCGGTAGTGGTCGCGGCGGACGAAGGCGACGTGGTCGACGATGGTGATGGCGGCGCTGATGGAGGTGATGGTGATGCTAGCGATGGTGGCAGCGATGCCAGCGACATGTCCGTGGGTGATCCAAGGGACGCGGCGAGCGATATGTCCGACTGATCCCGTGCTTCCCAGCTGTTTGTCCTGCACGCAGAAGCTTGGGAGCGGCCCTAGAGGTTGTAAGAGCATTTTTGGAGGGGAAGCCCCTCATGTAAATATACTACTGCCTCTATCTTTTTATGTCGAGTTGAATATGTGTCTTCATGAACTTGCGTATCCTGGGGCAAGTTTGTTGTTGCGGTTTACCTTAGCCTGGAGGAGCCCCAAACCGGCTCATGAGGTTGCGAGTTTCTGGGAAGCTCCTGAGGAGCTCGTTGACACGCCCGAGGGGGCCGTGTGATAAGCAAGCGCTAGCCATGGTGCGACATGCGTGTGGCGCGTGTGCACCATGCCTAGCCCCGCGCGTGAGGGGCCTGCGATGGGGAAGCAACATGCGCAAACTCCGAATTAAGGCAAGAACCAGATAGCATGAACTCGCTCGAACGAGAAAAGGCACCCCCCCCCGCGCGCATCAATGAAAATTCAACTTCAACTTAAATCCAAGTCCAGAAGGCAGGGTTACAGAAAAGAGATCCAAAGCAAATGGCCGCGTCTGGCGCCTAGTCTATTCTTGTTGTCTTCTCACCAGCGCGGAGCTAAGTGCTGCCACTAGGACGTGGGAGGGAGCCCCCGAGGCCCGAGGGCGGCACTCCTGAGACTCCGGGGCATGTACAGCCCCACTCATTATTACGTGAGAGTGTCACGAGCGGAGACCTTCACAGGCGTGAGCCTTACTTCAAATCGCCAGACGAGGGCCCCGCCTTGCGCCTCCCTCGACCACCGTTGGGGGCGACCGGAAAGCAGGACGACACCAAGGGGCAAAGGGGACGCCAGCGGTGCCCTCGGCGACCACAGCTCCTCTGCTAGGGGAAGGCTCTGGGGGATGCCTTGCTCCGTGCGGCGCGGGGAGGGGCCTTGCTCCCGGCCCCTCTCCTGCAGCCCCCAGCGTGCCCCCTGGCGGCAGGGAGGCCGACGAGCTGGGACCGCCATCCACTGCTGCGACCTGATCCTCCTACGTCCCATGGTCAGCGTAAGCCTGCTCCTGAGGAATTATTGGTATGCTATAGCTATTGTCGCCGGCGCGGTTGGTGAGGCTTCCGGAGGGCTCCTGGAAGGTGCCGACTTCTAGCGCCTCCTCCTCCCAGCCCGGCTCGAGGAACGAGCTAGGGTTGTCTTCCAGCATGTACTCCTGGTACACCATGCGGGGGAACGTAGGCCTCCGAGGTCGCCGCTTCAAAGACGTCGCCTTAGTGCCCCACGCTCCATGTTGCCCCGCCCAACGTGCCGCCTTGAGGATGGTAGGGTTGCATCCCGCCAGGGCCATAGGTGGCAGCGCTTGTGCCCGCGCCCACCGGAGGTGGCGTGGATGCGAGCGGGAGTCCAGCTCTGTTGGTTGCGCCGGTGTCGATGAAGCCCGGTGGCGCGCCCGTGGGCACGCGGGCGCGGCGAGGCCCACCATGCGACCCGGCCATGGCTTGAGGTGTGAGCAGAGAGCAGAAGGGTGGTGCTCGCAAGGCCGCGGGGCCAAGCACTCGGCGACACGCTCCAGCAATGCATCCCGACCGCTCTCCATTAACCGACATCGCAGCAGCTGCCGAGCCACTATGAGCGCAACCCTCATGTTTGCTTGCTCCCGTCGGGTGTGTGGCGCCGTGGCCGCGGCATGGCTTGAGGCTCTTGCGGCTACCCACACTTGTCGCGGAGTAAGGGCGGACGGCGGGTGACCGCGTCGCCCACGCCCCGCGGTGTTTGGTGGTGGGCATGCTGCCTGGGACGCTGGGTTGAGGTCTTCTTCGGCGGGCAGCGCCGCCCAGGCTGGCCAGGTTGCCCAACGGTCGGTGTTGGTCCTTGAGTCAAGGTATGAACACTGGGATGCGCATGAAGATCTCCCCCTACCAACTCATGCCCTCAACCTCGCCACGATCTCAAAGGCAAGCTCAACGAACTCGCAACACAAGAGACACAAGATTTATACTGGTTCCGGCCACCATTGTGGTGTAATACCCTACTCCAGTGTGGTGTGGTGGATTGCCTCTCGAGATGAGGATGAACAGTACAAGGGAAAGAACAGCCTCTTGAGGTGAGGTGTTCTTGTTCTTGGTGGGTGTGGGGATGGGTTGGATCTAGTCCAAGTTGAGATGGTTGAGGCTCTGTTTCGTTTGTCCTCTCCTCTCTCCTACTGTGGTGGCTAATGCTATTTATAGAGGCCTTGGTCCTCTCCCCAAATATTGAGCGGGAAGGGAGCCAACAATGTCCAATTTGAAAGGGGACAGCTAGTACAAGTTATCCTGACAAAAGCAGTCTTCGCCTGCCAAAGGCTCTGGTGGTGACGCCGCCTTGGGCTCCATGGTGACCTCCGTCTTGCCGTCCTGCTAGTCTCGGTCTCATTGCACCGATATGGAGACCTTTGCTTGACACCTTGGTACTCTTCGCCTGCGCTTGCCTCCTTAGCACCAAAGAGGAAACAAGGACACTGTGCGCGCTGGCGCCCGCTTGGTCTTGATCGTCATGGCTCACATCATTGGAACCTCGCGAGGTTTGCCTTGCCTTGATCTCTCCGCCCCTCACGAGCCAACCTGGTGAGGGCCGCTCGTGAGGAGGTCTTGTGTTGTCCACCTCGCGAGGCTTGGCCCCTCGTGAGGGTCTTGAATGCTTGTTGGTGAAGATGGGCCATCCGGGCCCGCCTGCAAAGCCACGCCTCGGGCCGTAGGCAAGCAAGTCTGGGGATCCTCGTTCCCAGAACGCCGACAAATACATTAGCATGTATTGTAGTGCCAACTACATAATAAAATCACTTTCGGAACATATGTCCATGTAGCATGCCTACTGTATTGTCTATTTCCTCACATTCGTTGACATCTAAGGATAAATATACATGGTTTAAAGTAGGATGAACATAGTATGACATCATTCATATCATGGGCAAACATATATAAAACAAACAGGCTATTTTATCATTGTGTGCGCTCGTGAACATAACAACTAGATTACTATCAAGACCAAAAGAATATCCTTCATCTCTTTTAAACCATGTAAGGTGAAATGATACGTTAAGACAAATGTGTATAAAAGTGAACAGAGTAACTGACATTGGCTGCAAACCAAGTAGTTAAATGAACACATCATAGTACCAATCAGTTCAAAGGCAGGAGGAGTAAGGACTTACAACAACGGCTTGAACTGGTGTGCTCATGCCCTTCATCTTGCTGGTGTGGCAATCCTTGAAGATTTGCACTGCATTCGGTTCAGGTTCTTTTTGATGCGCACAGGCTTTCCTCTGTATTTGGAACAAGTCAATATAGATACGATAACATGGCACAGAAAAAAGAAGGAAGTAGCAGCTATTTACAAGAGCATCCACTACAAACAAATACACTTCCGTGATGATACGTGTTTGTCACAGTAGGTCGCGTTTTTTGTCATGCATGTACATCCATGACGATTTTATGACAGAATCAAGATAGTCATACATGTGCTGTCATAGAAGTGTTCCATGACATTACGAAAATTATAATCACGGAAGTGTCCACTTCCATGTCGATAAATCACGCGTCATAGAAGTGCTTTTGTCAAGGGTGACCGACACGTGGCATCCACTGTAACGGAACGATGTTAAGCTATCAGGTCGGATTTTGGATCCGATAAACCGTTAACACCCCTGACCAATGGGAAATTTCCACGTGTAAAATTCTGATTGGCCGAAGGGAACACCTATCAGCTCGTCAGTGGGCCAGATGTCGCCCGTCCATTGGAGGAGACATGCCTATGATACGTCGACACGTGGCTGGGCCCAATAGAGGCCCATATAAGTTAAAAGGGTCGGCCCAGTCAAAGGCCCATAGAACTTAATCAGGTACTAGTGGGCCAGCCCAATAACGGCCTGCTTAATAAAGGCCCATTTACGGCCCGAAGCTAGATCTAGCCCGTTAATTGTTCGCCCAATATTTGGGCCCATTTATGGCCCGAAGCCAGATCTGGCCCGTTAATTGTTTGCCCAATATTTGGGCCCAACTACAGTCCAGTGACTTTCGGCCTGTTAGAGGCCTGATGTAGACATGGGCCCATTTTAGCCCGGTGTGACTTTCGGCCTGGGAATGGCCCGTGCTACCCATGGGCCATATATGGCCCAACGGGACATCAGGCCCACTAACGGCCCGTGCTAATGGTGGCAACAGTTAAGCCCAACGTGACTTTGGGCCTGTTAAAGGCCTGTCGTGTAATTCGGCCCGTTGATGCCTGTGCTAAGCTTTCGGCCTCTTAAAGGCCCATGATATCAGTGGGCCAACTAAGGCCCGAGATATGTTTCGGCCTGGTAACGGCCCGTGAGCTAACTGGGCCCAAAACGGCCCGGTCTACATTTCGGCCTGCTGAAGGCCTGACGATGACTAGTGAAAAGTGAGGCCCAACATGCATTTTGGCCTGCTAAAGGCCCGTGGTTTCATCTCGTCCGTAACAGGCCAGTACAATATTCAGCCTGTTAATGGCCCAACGCTACCTGGGCCAAACTAAGCGTTGGGTCGACAAAAGGCCCAACTAAAATATAGGCCGGTGTAAGTTTGGGCCTGGCGCAATGTGTGAAGGCCCCAATCATTCGGGCCCAAGAAAGACGCAGGCCGGCCCAATTGTGGCCCACTAAAAACCTGGCCCGTTAGAGTCGAATGTTTCGGTCTGGTCGACTACATCTGAGTTTTTTCAGATAGCGAATGATGGCAGTAACTAGTAGGAATTAAGAACAAACCTACTCTATACAATAAAGAAATTATGGCATAGTAACTAAGAATAAACCTACACTATACAATAAAGGATTTAAGGTATATTACATCCACTGGGCATCGAAGTTCGCCACCAGTGATCATAAAGCGCGATGAAGAAGTAGATTACAAAAATTGGGCACCATTGCAGCGTAACAAAATAATATTGAACCGAGACCACTTCCAAGACAGTTCAATAAAGGTTAGCCTTGCGGGGGAACTGCTGAGCAAGGCTGTGAGACCGGCCTAGCATGTCGGTCTTAGCTCCCAGGTGTAGCTGTTTAGCGACGAGGTTCTCATTGGTGTTCTCCGCAATCTTTCTTAGAGATAGGACTTCAAGTCGAAGTTGAGTTGCAGAATGCCTTTCTGCTAGAACTTGGGACTGAAGAAGTCGAACTGATTCAGACAACGAATTCTGTGAGCTTGTCTGACTGTTAGTCTCAAGTAACTTGAACACTGCATCAAGACAAGACTTTGGGGTTGTCTCGCTATCTTCAAGATGTTTTGCCTTCTTTGCTGCAATATATGTTGGGTTTGTCTCACAGCCTTCAGCAGACTTGTGCATGCCATCAGGCATATCACCCTGAAACAAAGCAGAGAGATGACATGTTTTGCACGTGTATAACAAAGATGATAACTGTTCTGACAATTCTATCCAATTTCAAATTAGAAAATAAAGAGTAAGTTCAAAATATCAATAGCATAATTTGGCATTGTTCATAATGCGGGGAGCTTGACCACACTACTGGATTACCATGTCAACATAACAAGCATAGATGAAGGGAAAAGAAAATCATTGTATCTATTTTCGATAATGTGCATGGCATGTTGTTCATATCATCAGCCACATCAGTAAGATAAAACATGAGATGACAAGGTGCAAACGTGGGCTGCTTCACCACACACTAGATTATAGATCCACAAAAACAAGCATACATATAGGGAGTATTAAGTAATGTGCATGGTATGAATAAGGAATTTGGTTTTACAAGTAAAACTTAGAACTTACGGTTCTTACGAACATGCATTTTGGTAGAAACAGCAAACTAAACAGCAGTAAACGATAGGGAGTATGAGGAAATTAAACAACAGTTGAGGATAAAGGCTTTAGAAGGACTAACTTACATTAACAGTTAACACCAGCTTTATAATGCCCTTCTCCATGTCAAGGGAAGGATAACTCAAGAATTTCAGCACAGAATCTTCTTCATAAGCATTGCCTATACTCTACATTTTGTAGAGAGTAGTTATAGATATGATAATACTAGAAGGGATAGAGGATAATGAAGATAAGATGTAGATTGATGCTACATAATCAACTACCAATCCCTGGAAGTATAAGCATTACAGGACAAAATGTACTGACAAGAGCAATGGGCTACACTTCTGCACTGGCATTGTCTGTGTATTCTACTTGTTGGTAAGATTAAATATAGATATGATCTTTTTTTAGTAAATGGTGGGCGAGGGAGATAAGATGCAGAATGCTACAAAATGAACCAATCCCTCTTCCCATAATACAAGAGTGTTTTGAACATTGGTGTACTGTACAAAACGTTCTTATATTATGGGACGGAGGGAGTAGCTATTAATGTAAGTACAGTGATAGACCACGTTCAGTCCTTACAAGAGGACTGCAGAGCTACACCTCTTCAAAAGCATTGGGTTGATTCTAAATTTATGTAAGAGTCCATACGGATCTTATAATGTCCACCAAATGGACGATTATGAGGCTAACATGTGCAGTGATGCTACATAATCAAACAACTATGAAAGTAAGTATGGTCATACAGGGCAAGAGGTACTCACAAGAGCAATGCAGTGTGCAGTATAGTTGCGAGATTCGGTGGTTCCTTGAGAACGAATGTTCTTCTGCTAACAGTTTTCGTACAAGTGAGACATTAAGGCAAATGTAGAAATGTAGTTCAAATTCTGATGTGATATCATAGATAGTACCTTACGCTGCAGCCGAGACCAATGTGTAACAAGATTATTCTAGTCACCGTCGGATAAATGTTGCACCGAAGACTTTACAGAAATTTCATTCAGAGGCTTGCCATCGAAGTGCGCTTGCCTCAGGTAGGAACGATACTTCATCAATGAGTTCTTGAAAAGTGCAACCAACCCTTGCTCGTCATCACAATCCAGTTTTCTCCTCGTCTATATAAAAGAATGAAATCTTGTGTCTTCTGTCAGCAGAAACATATGCAGTAATGACCATGAATAACATTAGTACATTACTTACGCGTAAGTTGCGGAGGAAGACTGGAAATTGTTCTGTGTCTACTATAATCTTTCCATGAAGGAAAGATGCGCACAAAGTTCCTGACAACAACATAAGCTTCGTCTTCTAAACTGGGAAGAAATGGAATAGGGGTCCTATTTGCTGAAATTGGGGCTCTCTCTGGTTCGAAAAGGGATTTGGCAACTGGATTTGGTGTACCCTTTGCTGGAATGGGGGTTTTGTGTCGTACATCTAGTGCTATGTCAACTGGCATAATCATACTGTCTGCTACAGTTGGGGTCTGCTGAGTTGGGGCATCAGAAATGACCAGTGTAGTAGGGCTAGAGTCAGCTAGAGTTGGGGTATTTTGTGGGTCTGGTGATATTGCAACTACACCTAATGGGCTATTTGATTTATCAGGTGCCACTACCTTTTCCAAATACTTTGCTTGTTCTCCTCCACGGTCAGCAATCGCCCTCTTCCTTTTGAACGTCTGATACACAAGAACAACATTTGAATGGATAAATATGGTATGATGACAGATGGAATATGTACTGAAAATAGATAGGCAGGGCGTATTCACATACACGATGTGTAAACTAATCTAATGGCAGTTCAACAAAGTAGAAGCAATGCAAAGCATCAGTTGCAAGATATGTGCGAGCAATGTAACCTTGGAAAGTTAGAGCAAGTACCTTGATGGGTGAATAAGATAGGGCATCTTCCTCTGACTCCTCCACTAGGGAGCTACATTGACTTAGGTCTCCCTCTAGCTCAGAATCACTGTTAGGATCATATTCTGAGCATGAATCTGTAGGTGGAGAGCGTTTGCATTGCATTGCATCCAGACTTGATTTCAGCCCCTTAATGCCAAGCTTGACAGCCATGGCACTGTTCTGCTTTATTCTTTTCATTCGCGCAAGCTCATAATCATTATGATGCTGTTCAGAATCTGAGATTCATGAAAACATAAAAAGTAGTCAGATTATCTATGGAATGCATTGCGGATTCAACTCGGAGAGTGTCTCCCTATAAACCCCTGCATATGCAAAGTTCACCTCCCTAACCGTACTGACCAGAGCACACAGAAATACAAACCCCTTATGTCTCTATAACAGGCAGGAACACATTTCAAAACTGAAGTAGGAACATTAGAATCATATGAAATTTGTATTTGAACAAATAAACTAAGCAATTATGAGTGGCGTAATGTTTAGCTTCAAGGGTGGAGTGTTGGTAGTGCGACACAAAGCAAGTAGGCAGATTGTATTCCATGTAAAAGATCGAAACCTATGTAAAAGCTGGAAATGACACTTTCTTTCTATACAATGCAGTGTTCGTTACCCACAAATGATGGAAGAGATCACATAGAGAAATACTATTCACTCATGTCTACGGTTCCAGTATTTAGAAACAGGGTGGTCCACCCTAAAAGAATATTGACAACAAATATGACAAGGCAAGCATAAATGTAGTGAATCAATCATTTACTTGTGAGCTTACTAGGAAAAGTATGCAGAATTGTAACTACAGTAAAAGACCGTCCAAAATCTGAATGAAGAAGTTTGTCTAGCACTTATTGTTTGCAACTAATCGACATGAATAATTGGATATTATATTGAATGAGTAAGAAAGACAAGTTTGTCAACAAACCTGGCTTGCAGTAGTAATTTGGGTCAATGTCACTATGACCAACAATCCAAAATGACTAGTTTCTGTTCCGAGGGCCGGAATTTTGAAAACCCTGTGAACTTTAGAGGTACTAAAGATTACCGAAATACATCTAAACCATTAAGTGTAGGTAGCACTGAGCACACAACAAACCCTAAGGACAGTCCTTCCTAATGAGTAATGAATCAATTAGAAAATGGGTGATGAGGAGTGGCTGCTGAGTGTTGAGGACATATCTTAGGATAAATCGGGTTGGCTTGGTGGGTGCTGCATGCCTGAGCCCTGAATGGACTGGGAAGGTAGGCACGGCGGCGCGCCCGGGCAGCGATGACGCTGTTGGGCGAGCGGCTCCTGGCCTCTTGTTAGTCCGGTGTATCCTCCTAGAGTCATGTCGTCCGGGGACAGCAAGTCGCCGGCGAGGCAGGCGGCTGGGGGCGAGTAGAGATCGGAAGCGCGCAGCAGAACAGAGGGGAATCGGGGCCTGGGATGACCCAAAATCCCAGGGTG
This sequence comes from Triticum urartu, assembly GCF_003073215.2. Classification (NCBI taxonomy): domain Eukaryota; kingdom Viridiplantae; phylum Streptophyta; class Magnoliopsida; order Poales; family Poaceae; genus Triticum; species Triticum urartu. The sequence continues at coordinate 166,438,397 of NC_053026.1, read as the reverse complement.
GGCCGGCCCACCGTGGGCACCCTGTAGAGATACACACCCGAGCGGCGAACATGCATTTTCGAAACAAATTTAGGAACATTTAGCTGACCAATTAAACAACTCTGTTTTAATAATATCAGATTCGTATTTGAACACTAAGCTTGTTTAGCTTGATGGGTGGAGTAGTGTTATTATGACACGAAGCACGTATTCTGATTGTATAGTGATCATAAAAGGGGGGAAACTCTAAGCATATATTTTTTAGAAAAAGAGGGTTTCCCCTCCGATTTCTATTAAAGAAACCACCATGGAACCAACATGATCAATTAAACCCTAAGCATGATCAATTAAACCGTATTATGGCTGTGCCATGGCAGATTTGAAGCTGCAAACCGGAGAAATGATATTTAGCATCCATTGTTTGCTTCGAACTAAGACCTAAATTCTAAGAGTTGAAAAGAAAGTAGAGTGACCAAGTTAAGATCTATTTTCTGGTTGAGATCAAAAAGTTGAGGAGATATGAAGTACCACCTCTCTTGCAGCGCCGTGTAGGCATCGAGGGTGCGATGGTTGTCGGTGGCGTTGAAGCAGATCTGCGACGGTAGAAGGGTGCATCGAGGGATAAGTCCCGTTGCGGTGGAAGAGAAGGTCGTGTGAGCGGCCCCGACAAAGAGGACGACGACGTCGACGGAGCGAGAGGACGCGATGCAAGGCTATTGGTCCGTCGCCATGGATGAGAAATGTCCATCTCTAGAATCGTACGACGCAGTCTTGGTAGGCGTTCCGGCATGGTGGAGGATGGTGGCGATGGATGTGGTGGAGGACAGCGGCGATGGATGTGGTGGAGGGCGGAGGCTGGTGTGGGGATGGGGTGTTCTAGTGCGGACGGTGTATGAACGGGAAAATGGAGGGAGAGGTACGGGGAACCATGTTTTTGGGACGGGCCTGTTTGAAATATGGGAAAGTTACAAACTTAGCCCCCGTTTAAAATTTGGACGTCTCGTCGGTTGGGGATAGGACGGTAATCTCGCATCTCGCCAATATTTGCCTAGAGCAATTTCGGGCAAGGAGAGGGTGGTTGGCGCCCATGGTTGGCACCCACGGTGTATGAACGGGGCTGATAGGTAGGGCGGTTGTGTCACGTCTGAGTGAAGTTACAAACCTGACCCTATTGAAAATATTTGCCTACATCGATTTGGGCCGAGTCAAGTTTATTTTGCCGCCCACCGTGTATGAATGGGGAATGGAGGGAGAAATAGAGGTCTTTCGTACGAGCTTGAATCAAATGAGTTTTGCCGCCCATGTTTGACACCCACCATGTCGGAATGGGCTCAGAGGCGGTCGTGTCACGTCTAATTGAAGTTACTAACCTACCCCTATTTAGAGCAGAGGAAATCGGGCCGATGGATTGTCCGTGTAATGGGTAGGCAATAATTTCCATCTCCCAAACACTTGGCTTCGGGAAGCCGACGTGGGAGTGGACATTTTGCTGCTTCTTTCGAATTTTGGGACAATAAGCATCCACGTTTACCCTGGCAACTAAATTCGAATCCATTTTGTATTCCTATATGAATCTTTATAAATCATTCTATGTGTTTTTATATATCTTCAAAAGGACGACAAAGATGTATTTCACTGTCATATATGAATATGGTTTACAAATGCCGATACTCAAATTCAGAAACTAGAATCCAGTTTAAGGTGAATTCGAATATTTGGAACACTTCATGTCCTACTCAAATGTCACACGCAGCATAATGTGTACTCCCATTTAGATATGTACACAAGTGATGTATCAAGATTCAAATACCGAGTCAAACAACCAAGAATGTACAGAACTAACAGACATATAAACACTTATAGAGTATATGGATCAATAATATCAACTATCATACATAAGCCAGGTGAGGGAGTCCTGGATTACGGGGTCTCCGGACAGCCGGACTATATCTTTCGGTCGGACTGTTAGACTATGAAGATAGAAGATTGAAGACTTCGCCTTGTGTCCGGATGGGACTCTACTTGGCATGGAAGGCAAGCTAGGCAATACGGATATGTATGTCTCCTCCTTTGTAACCGACCTTGTGTAACCCTAGCCCCTCCGGTGTCTATATAAACCGGAGGGTTTTAGTCTGTAGGACAACATACAATCATACCATAGGCTAGCTTCTAGGGTTTAGCCTCTCTGATCTCGTGGTAGATCTACTCTTGTACTACCCATATCATCAATATTAATCAAGCAGGACGTAGGGTTTTACCTCCATCAAGAGGGCCCGAACCTGGGTAAAACATCGTGTCCCCTGCCTCCTGTTACCATCCGCCTTAGACGCACAGTTCGGGACCCCCTACCCGAGATCCGCCGGTTTTGACACCGACATTGGTGCTTTCATTGAGAGTTCCTCTGTGTCGTCGCCAGAAGGAAGGATGTCTCGTCTCGTCTTTAAAGATGGTACTACTGTTGGGGGAGCTTTGGCTATCGGCCAAACTCTCCGGCTAGGCGGGTTCATCATGACCGCCTGTTCGGCCGCCGCACCGACGATGACTTCTCGGGTCATCGAAAACAGCCTCCACGTCAAATCGGCACTCGCCGAACAGATGGATCCAATGGAGCTCGCCTCCTTAAATGAGCTCTTGGATCGCATCACCGCCTTGGGAGTCGCTACGGACTATGATCGGATTGGGCTTAAACCCGATCAAAGGGAGATTAACTCTCCACCGGTCACCCATCATATCGCAGTGGTGGAGGAACAATGCGGCGACCTTTCCTCTATCCTGAGGACCAACTATGTACGGATTCCCGAGCTCTCCGAGCCGGACGCTCGTTCGCGGGAGGACAACATCCAATCCCTGAACTTAGAGTCAGGCAGCGGACCAGGATTAGCGGGTAACACCCCAGAACTGGAACTTCCAAAATTGGAAACTCCTCGGCCCCTGGAACCCAGATCGGGTAGGGGTTCGGATTCAATTCCACCCACCCACCCAAACACAAGCGATCTTTCCCATATCAGGCAAGAGCCCCAGGAAACAGTACATCATTATTGGGCCAGATTCCTCCTTGCGATGAACAAGGTTAAGGACTGTCGCGAGGAAGACGCAATCTTATTTTCTGCAATAATTGCATGGACAAGGGAATCCTTAACGCCATAAACCGCCGCGAGATAACACGCTTCGCTGACTTGGCGTCCATAGTATGAAAGTACTGTGCGATGGAAAGTGCCTGGAAAATCGACACAAACTTTTGGGATAATCCGGCCCTGAACATAAACCCAGTCCGAAATAAAAGGGTGCATTATCACAATACACCCGGGTTAACTACCAAAAAGCGAAAACCCTGTACAGGGCAAGGAACCGTACTGGAGGGATGGCTCAACGCACCCTACAAAATTCATAGCACAGTGGATATAATACCAACGCACAACCTTAGAGCATGTTGGATACTCCGGCAGGTGGCCAAAAGTGGTGAGGATCTTCTTATCCCAAATACCACAGAGCACCATCCAGTGGATAACAATACAGTGTTAACAGTGTTCGAGACCTTTACGTCAAATAATAGGCGGAAGCGAACTCTCCGCAGGATGGCCGAAATCTGCCACGTAGCAGCAACAAATCCATGGAGTGACACAGCTATTACCTTCAATGCCAGTGATGAACCTAAATTCCGAACAGCCCAAGCACCAGCCGCACTGGTCCTCAGTCCAATCGTGGATGGCTTTCAACTCACCAAAGTACTCATGGACGGCGGCAGCGGACTAAACCTCATCTATGAGGAAACTCTTCAAAAGATGGAAATAGACTGGAACCACATCGAGCAAAGTAGCACAACCTTTAGAGGAATTATCCCCAGTCAGGAAGCACGCTGTGCTGGGAAAATCACACTAGATGTGGTATTCTGCACACCGGACAATTACAGGTCTGAAGAAATTACATTCCAAGTGGCCCCATTCAGCAGTGGCTATCACGCTCTTTTAGGACGGGAGGTGTTCATAATCTTCCAAGCCGTGCCCCATTACGGGTACATGAAGCTTAAAATGCCCGGGCCCAACGGAATCATCACTCTCGCTAGTGATCCGGACACAGCACTCCGCGCTGAAAACAAAACAGCCGCATTGGCCCTCGAGGCATTATCCGAAGCCCTCTCGGCCGAGGAATTAACCACGCTACGCTCCACAGTGGACAGGGACGACGTGATACTCGACAAAAGATCCAAGTCCACCTCTTTTAAACCAGCGGATGAAATATTCAAATTCCAAGTCCACCCAACGGACCCTACAAAAATGGCCTCCATCGGGGCACAGTTAAACCCCCCTGTGGACGCCGCACTACGAGAGTTCCTGCGCGAGAATTGGGACATATTCGCCTAGCATCCCTCAGACATGCCAGGAATCCCACGCAGGTTGGCCGAGCATAGCCTCAATATCCTAAAGGGATTCAAGCCGGTCAAGCAAGCTCTTCGGCGTTTCTCCGAACCTAAGAGACATGCCATGGGAGAAGAACTAGCCAAGTTATTGGAGGCCAGATTCATCAGAGAAATAAAACATCCGGACTGGCTAGCAAACCTGGTGATGGTACCAAAGAAGGACAAATCCTGGTGCCTTTGCGTCGATTCCAAAGACCTCAATAAAGCTTGCCCAAAGGATCCCTTCCCCCTCTCACGCATCGATCAAATCATTGACGCTACCGCAGGACACGATTCATTGTGTTTCCTCGACGCATACTCCGGTTACCACCAAATCAAGATGGCAGAGTCCGACCAAGCCGCAACGGCATTCATCACACCATACGGTCCCTTCTGTTTCAACACAATGCCTTTTGGGCTCAAAAACGCCGGCGTAACATATCAGCGCATGATTCAGACATGTCTGGAGAAACAAATTGGCAAAACAGTACAAGCATACATAGACGATGTGGTCGTCAAAACCAAACACGTCAACTCTTTGATAGACGACTTGAGGCTCACATTCGACAACCTTCAAACATATGACATCAAGCTCAATCCGGAAAAATGCGTTTTCGGCGTACCAGCCGGAAAGCTCCTGGGATTCATTGTCTCCAGTAGAGGTATTGAAGCTAATCCGGCCAAAATCTGAGCGTTGTCACAGTTGGCTACCCCAACAGACCTCAAACAAATCCAGAAGTTAACTGGATGCGTGGCGGCTCTAAGTCGCTTTATCTCCCGCTTAGGAGAAATGGCTTTACCCCTTTATCGCCTCCTTTGGCGCACCGAACACTTCGAGTGGACGGACGCGGCCACAGCCGGATTAGAAGAAATAAAGGCCATTCTGGCAACCAACCCGATCCTGGCCGCACCGAACATCGGCGAACCAATGCTGTTGTACATTGCGGCAACTCATCAAGTTGTAAGCGCGGTGCTCGTTGTCGAACGGGAAGCGGATGGACACAAATTCCCTCTTCAAAAGCCGGTATACTATGTATCCACTGTCCTCACTCCATGAAAATCACGGTACCCGCATTACCAAAAGATAGCATATCCGGTATTCATGGCATCGCGGAAACTGCGACACTACTTTCAAGAGTGTTTGATTACAGTAGCCTCGGAAGTGCCACTTAATGATATTATCAACAACCGCGACGCCACGGGCCGGATTGCCAAATGGGCCATTGAGCTCCTCCCATTCGACATAACATACAAACCTCGCCGAGTACATCGCCGAATGGACGGAGGCCGAACTCCCTAAAGAGTACGGCGCATACTCCAATTGGATCATGCACTTCCACGGTTCTAAAATGATGGCCAGTCTAGGGGCTGGCGACGTCCTGACGTCCCCAATCGGAGATACCGTTCAGTACATACTGCAAATATTGTATAAAGACTCCAACAATGCAGCCGAATACGAAGCTCTGTTGCATGGTCTTCGGATGGCAGTCTCCATGGGCATTCAACGCCTGGAGGTGCGTGGGGATTCAAACCTCGCAATATCCCAAATAAACGGAGATTTTGATGCCAAGGATCTGAAAATCACAGCCTATCGAAACGCCATCCTAAAAATGTCAGCTCGGTTCAAGGGGCTCGAATTTCACCATGTGGCTCGGGAAAACAATCAGGCGGCGGATATCCTCGCCCGCATCGGCGCAAATCGCGACGCGGTCCCCCCAACATATTTTTGGAAAGGCTTTTCAAGACATCCGTAGTATGGGAAGGGGACACCGGTAACAACAGTCCGGACCCGGCCAAAATACCCGATACCGAACCCTCTGACACAATCGGAGGCTCCGCCACCGAAATAACACCTTCAGCCCACGAAATAATGGCCATTATTGCCCCGTGGATAGAACCATTCCTGGCCTACCTAACTAGACAGGAACTTCCGGAGGACCAAAATGAGGCATGCTGCATAGTGCGGCGATCCAAGGCCTACAGGGTACATGAGGGAGAATTGTACAAAAAAAGCACTACCGGAGTCCTTCAAAGGTGCATCTCCGAAGAGGAAGGGCAGAATCTTTTGGCAGAAATTCACGCCGGACTCGGCGGTCATCACGCCGCAGCCCGGGCTCTTGTAAGCAAGGCCTTCCGTACATGATTCTATTGGCCAACGGCCCGGGCAGATGCACAGGACTTGGTCCAACGTTGCGCCGGTTGCCAACTCTTTGGAAATCAAAGCCACATGCCACCCACCGCCCTCCAAAAAATCCCCATTACATGGCCCTTTGCGGTCTGGGGGCTTGACATGGTTGGACCCCTTAAAGGGGGAACCCACAAGAAAAAATAGTTATTGGTCATGGTGGATAAATTCACCAAATGGATAGAGGCCAAACCGGTTAAAACTGCCGAATCCAGACCGGTGATAGATTTCATATCCGGGGTTCTACACTGTTATGTCATCCCCCATAGCATCATCACTGATAATGGCACGAACTTCACGGCCAACGAGGTAAAACTCTGGTGCAGCAAAATGGGCGTCAAGCTCGATTATGCCTCAGTCTATCACCCACAAACCAACGGTCAAGTCGAGCGAGTAAACGGTCTTATAATGAGCGGCATTAAACCGAGATTAGTGCGCTCCTTAATGGAGTCTAACACGCACTGGGTAGAGGAGCTCGACTCCGTACTCTGGGGGCTGCGGACCACGCTGAATCGTAGTACTGGATATATACCCTTCTTTATGGTGTACGGCGCAGAGGCAGTCTTGCCCTGTGACATAATTCATGACTCACCTAGAGTGCGCATGTACGAAGAAAGAGAAGCCGAGCTCGATCGGCAGGACAGTCTGGACACCTTGGAGGAGGAGCGCGATGTAGCCAAAGCCCGTTCTGCATTTTATCAGCAACAGGCTCGCAGATACCAAAGCAGAGAAGTACGGGCCAAAACTTATAACATTGGCGAACTAGTTCTACGCCTGCTGGATAAGAAAAAGAACAAGCTCGAGCCCAAATGGGAAGGTCCCTTCATTATTGACCAATTTCTAACCGGTGGAGCGTACCGACTGCGGGATGCATCGACTAGTCGACTCGAGCCGAACCCATGGAACGCGGCCAAGCTCCGAAGTTTCTACGCCTAGCACCGGACTCTATGTTAGTCCCCTCCCTTTGTCCATTTTTCACAAATACATTATCTGTCTTGTTTTCCTTTCTTCCTTTCTTTTCTTATTTCTCTAGGCCTTCAAGGGTCACCTTGTGCCTTGTTTGCACATTACAGATGCGCTAGCCGCACTCTTCATACCTGGGGGCTTCTTTCACAGAAGCTTAAATTATTTATCCTGGCTTCATGCCCAACACATGTGTTATACTTCCGCATGTACCTTTTTTCACCATTATATGCATCGATATGACTTAAGTTTTGGCCAAGCTGGGTTGCCTGGCTCTTGTATTTATGCCCTACGTTCCCGTTAATTCGGCTAGGGCATAAGGGGAGCACCTCTATGATTGTTACTGTCGGGTCAGCCGGATGTGTACCTCAGACTGGGTGAAGCCGAAAGCTAGCGTTCTTAAGGGAATATTCGGTCGGTGAACAAAAGATGATTTTTATTTTTCATATCTACCCCCAGATGTTTTTCTTGCGTTTCCCATCGCAGTCCAGACATGCACTTTAGGGCATGCTTGCCCAGGGAAAGGAACCCTTAACGGAACTATTCTCCCTGGAAGATGTTTCTTACTACCCATGTAATATAACATAACTAGTTGGGCACTTGTCTGATAAAGCACTAATGACCCCTACGCCTAGTCTCCACGCATACCCTGGTTCTTATATAACTGAGCGGGTATTCGGATACACTCCGGACTATTGGGCCCGAAGGCTGAAGCAAAAAGGTCTCCAACGACAAATGATCTACAATCCGGCTAGAAGGCATTATACATGTCACTTCAATTACATAGTCATGCAGACTGACTAAATTCTTCTTTTATACCATCCAACTGGCGGTCTAGCTTACAATCCTGTTGGGAATACTTTGCGGCTAATTCTACTTGCCCATAAACTATGCTAACGGGGATCTCTTTCCCGTCGGGCCCCACAGGTCCGACCTCGGCCATGTGATTTGGGTCTGCTTTGGTATACTGCGTCTTCACCATGGCCTAGGCTTCTCTGGCACCCTGTCGGCAGGCTAATATCTTCCATAATCGAAAGCGCCGCCGCGCCCCTTTGAGCTTCTCCGCAAGCTCCACAACGCCCTATGGCAGGGAGACGGACGGCCAGAAGGCCTGGGCAACACCCTGCATCACCTGCCGAACTTGTTCATGCAGATGTGACAGCTCGGACAGAAGATCACCCGCAGACCTGGGCATTTCCTCCGCGGGACGACCCATCAGCATACCTACAAACATAACGCTGTTAGTCGGCTTCGTCGCCGAATACCTTTAAAGGATTCGTTCAGGCACTTACTAAAAATGCCGCGTCGAAGCCTCTTATTCTCCTTCTCGGAGTCTGCAAGCTGGCCCCGAACGTCTTTTAGTTCGACGTTCAGCTTTATATTGGCATCTTGGAGATTGTTTTTCTCCCGCTTAACCTCAGTCAGCACGCGTTTGCCAGCTTCTAGCTGCCGCATAATATGCTGGTCCCCCGGGTTTTCTCCGGATTCATCTGCAAAATCTATTGTTAGATCTGCAGCCACGCCACACACTATATGGTAACCATCATTCTTTAAAATGTTACCAGCGGGAGGCTTTTTCTGTTCCTGCAATGCGGCAATAGCGGCCCGCAGTTGGGTCTTGCATTCCTCCAGCTCCTGGGACAGCCTAGTATTCTTCTCTGTAAGAACCTGCACAATAAAGATGATCCTTAAATCAGTTCTGCTAACTGTTTCAAGTCTCAGGGGCTACTGATACATGTAAATCGTCAGATTCACTCACCCGTACATCCTTTACATATTGATCCATGGCTCTGGCTAGACCATCTTGAGCGGCACGGAGGTACGCCTCTCCAGAATTGAAGGCATCAAACGCCTCTGGTGAGAAACAAGCGTCACGGAGTACGGCCCAGCAGCGCCTATGATTCATGGCGCTTTCCACTTCTGAGTTTGTAGCGGATAACCTATCCGCATCCTCTGTAGGGGGATTATCCGGTGCCCGCCCCATATTGGCTTCTGCCTCCCTGTCCGGTCCTGGTGCCCGACTGGTGGAAGCGTGATCGGCAACATCACTGGACATATTCCGGTGAGCGTTTTTTCTGTTAAAGAAACACGGGCGTCATTACATTTTGAGAAAGACGACAACCACGGAGCGGGGTTTGTTGTACCTTTGCGCCGGCATCTCCGTCCTGACCGCCTTCCTTTTTGGCCTACCCGGCCTCGGTGCCTCCTGTTGGCGCATTGCTGCAGGGCGTCCCGAATGCCTTCCCTGTAAAAAAGGCCATGTGAATATGGTGGGTGAAGTGTCTAAAAGGGGATCCTACTTTTTTGAGTTGGGACTTTTTGGTTTTTCTTACGTGCGATGCAGGGAGCAGTCCGGGATAGTCGGCCGTAATGGCCACCATGGCATCGTCGCAGCTTAACTGATAGAACTGCCGGTTTATCAGCTCCACGGAGATAACCGGATCTTCTTCGAGTCCGGGGTCAAGGGCCCGGTCAGGGTCCTCCGGTTGTGGAGAGGGGCTGCTGACCTCCTTTATGGCCTTTCGCAGTTCCTGCCGCAAATTGGCAAGGTGAATACTTACAACGAAAAATGCGGGAAAATAGAAGTAAGGTGATATAGCTTACCCAGCTTGGAGGATTGTACATGGAGAATCCATATCGTGGCTTGATGCGGGTGAATTCCTCCTCCTCTCCCTTGAACAATTCAGACAGAATTTTGGCTAATGCGGCAGCATCGCCCGGACCCTTACGCCCGTAGCGGGTGGCGTCATCCTCCCCGTTGAAACACCACAAGGGGTGCCCACGGTATTGAAGTGGCTGCACTCCTCGCGTTATGCAAATCGACATAACTTTGGTTATTGTCAATCCTGACTAAGCCAGGGCCTTAATCCGGTTCATCAGATAGAGGATTTCTCTGTCGTCTTCCACCTGGGGGATCCGTGGGTGCCAACTTCGGCGCTTCTTCAGAGGAGCATTGTTGAACTCAGGAAGACCCCGTCGAACAGGGTCCGGAAGGGGAACGTCCTCCATATAAAACAATTCTAAAGGCCAGTCTTCGGACGGCTTCTTTGGGGTACCGGACATATATCCGGTATCGGCGATGCGCCATACTTCGGCTCCGCCCACTTGATAAAGTGATTCCCTCTGTGTGCGAGGGATGAGGCAAAATAGCCTTTTCCACAGCTCGAAGTGAGCCTCGCAGCCCAGGAACAATTCGCAGAGAGCAACGTAGCTGGCGATGTGTAGAATGGAGGCAGGGGTGAGATTGTGTAGTTGGAGGCCGTAGAACTCCAGGAGCCCGCGGAGGAACGGATGAATTGGAAATCCGAGCCCCCTTAGTAAGTAAGGAACAAGGCAAACCCGCTCCCCCATGGAGGGACAGGGAAAATTCTCCTCTTGCTCCCCGCCATTGTAGGTGGCGAGCCCGGCTCGAACGGGCACCATATATGCCGGAGGAAGAAATCCTTTGGTCTGCAGTTCGACCAATCAACTGTGTGGGACTGAACACCTCTCCCAATCACCGAGCTTAGGGCTACGGGGGCGGGAGGAGGAGCTGCGGAGGTCGGCCATGCTGGAATGGATCTTTTCAAAACGCGCTCTGATGGATTCTCGCTGAGGGGAGGATGGTGTGGATCGGATCTAAGAATCCCAATCCCTTTAATAGACAATTTATTTATCTGGCTAGGGGGGGCGAATGTAAAAATGCCCTGGCGCCTCGTATTCGTTCGATGCATGAGAGATTGCCCTTATTGGGCGCAGAAGCCAAGAGGATCAACATTTATGGGGTCGGATACTATTTACCAACACTTGGAAATTGGAGAAGAACCCGCCTTGCAATGCCGAAGACAATACTGCGTGCCGGACTCGTCATCATTGAAGCCTGGTTCAGGGGCTACTGAGCGAGTCCTGGATTAGGGGGTCTCCGGACAGCCGGACTATATCTTTCGGCCGGACTGTTAGACTATGAAGATACAAGATTGAAGACTTCGCCTCGTGTCCGGATGGGACTCTACTTGGCGTGGAAGGCAAGCTAGGCAATACAGATATGTATGTCTCCTCCTTTGTAACCAACCTTGTGTAACCCTAGCCCCTCCGGTGTCTATATAAACCAGAGGGTTTTAGTCCGTAGGACAACATATAATCATACCATAGGCTTGCTTCTAGGGTTTAGCCTCTCTGATCTCGTGGTAGATCTACTCTTGTACTACCCATATCATCAATCTTAATCAAGCAGGACGTAGGGTTTTACCTCCATCAAGAGGGCCCGAACCTGGGTAAAACATTGTGTCCCCTGCCTCCTATTACCATCCACCTTAGACACACAGTTCGGGACCCCCTACCCGAGATCCACCGGTTTTGACACCGACACCAGGCCGCTGTACTTTTTTTTGGCTACAACAGCATCCTTTTTTAGCCAGCATCTTGGCCCTTTCCGATGCCTGCCATTTATGGTCCATCTATACTACTACTATTGCTGAATGCACATTCAGCCCGATTGGCATATTTGTAGGTCTGGCACAACAATCCAAATGAAATGTCTCCGAGTCTTATCAATTAATACAGACTTGTTCTCAAATAAAATTACAAACCAAAAAACAAAAAAAGCAATTATTACATGATCTCTAAAACAAATGGTTTGATTGATTACATGAACAGACAACACAAAGGTTATTCAACTATGGAAAGAACATTTCACCTATGATTTACCAAGTAGGAATTTAATTTCCTTTTTTCCTTCAGGACCTTAACAATCTGGTCAGTCTCAGCTTGCTTCGTTTTGAAATCCACCAAATATTTAATGGTTGTCTTGAGTACTGCTTGTGATTGTGTTGTTTGCTTCCTCAACATGTCAACTTCATCTCTAAGTGCAGCAGCAGAATCTCTTTCTACCACTAGTTTAGCCTCTAGAGCATCAGCAGTTGGCAATCCATAATGCACGATTGGGCCGGTGCCACTGCTGTGGGATGATGCAACGTCCACGGGAACCTCGCTCTTTGATCTTGGGCTAACCTGTTTTGCCATTAAAGTTCTGATTGGATTCAGAAAAGTTGAAGTTAGCAAAACATCTCAACTAGGAGTTATAACAGCAAACTAGTTAAACAAACAAGGAATTAAAGAGTTTCAATTGGATTCTGAAAAGTAGTTATTACCATCATTGTAACCCGCTGTTGCAGCAGCAAAGCAGTTAAACAAACAAGTAGATATTTAAGTTAAGGCAAACAGGTAATTCTTAACAGTAAGTATCAAACACATAGATAGGCGCAGTCTACAATATGATTAATAGGTTGTGCCATTATGTAATCAGTAGCAAACTAAATTAAGCCAAGCAACGTAATTGAACAATTTTGCAATAAGTGGCTAACTAAAATTCCGAGAAGCGGGTAACTGAACTTACGCTAGTTCTTTGTACAGGCACACTGCAACTTCTTTTTTGCTTACAAGGTTGTACGAAGGAGTCCATGGCATCAATTGCTTGGATACGCAGTCCCAATACTTCTTCGTTCCCACACTGCATGGGTAAGTCGAATGGTTAATCTAGTAAGATGGTGCATCCTTAATATGTTATATGAGGACGTGTAGTCAGACTAGTTGTAGCCAAACACATCACACTGGCTTTTACTGTATATTTCATGCGATTACTTTTGGCATATCAAGATCTAAGCAATCTACAATAGGATGAAAAGACTGGCATCCTTCACATCATTGGCAAACTCAGTTCATAGAAACAGGCAATTCAACCATTCTGTGGGTAAATCAAAAGCGCCACTAGAATATTTTTCACTATCCAATCATACACGCAAAAAGGGGCGACGCCACCATAGGGGCTGGTATGGGCGGCCGCCTCAGGTGGCTGGAAAGTGTGCACCTAGTTTGAGTCGTCTAGGTTGGCCCATGCTAGTTTTGTTCGTCCCAATGCATGAGCAGGCAATGTAAAAACTGAAGAAAAATGTTTCAGTTTGGATGGTCCAATAACATAAGTGCAAGGTAGGCCCTATAGCAGGCTCGCGGCCCAAACGAGCGCCTCCCATATCGGTCGACAGCATGAAAAATCCCAATTCATTCACTCCAGCCTCCAGTCTGGTTCGCTCCTAACCTAGCCGCCGCTGGACAGACCGACACAACACTTCCTCGCGCCCTCATTGGAGGGCGGTCGCCGGGCTTCAAGCGAATGGAAGGACAAGAAGATGAAGATCCAACCCTGGGTGTAGCCTGCGTGGGAGGCAGCGGCGGCAGCACGGGCATGGCATCGAGCTTGCACAAACGGACAGCCGCAGCTTGCAAGAGTAGCATGCGCAACGAGCAGGTACATCACATCCCTGATTATATCTAATTCAACTCTTCAATTTCTGGCCAATAGTTAAACCTGACGGTGTTGTAAAACTGCTTGTATGTAGGGAATCTATGAGAAAATGAAACCAATTTCTATTTATTTTATAACTCCCCCAATCAATACTGAACTGACTGAATCTGATGTATCTAATCAAGTTTCTGGTGCAAACATACAAGCTCATGTTTTTCTTGAGCCTGAAGTGTCTAATGAACAGACTGCTAATGAAGGATTTGATGCAAACATTTTACATGCTCCTGGTGATGAACATATAGTGTCTAATGTGGGATCTAATGCAAGCATTTTGCAAGCTCATTGAAGGATTTAGTGTCTAATGATGATCTACTATGTTGAGAGAGACAGAGATTTGCAGGCATTGATGACAAGCAAATTATAGTGCATTTTCATAGCTTGAGGAAACGTCGAGGCCATCTACCAGAAAGTCCCCGTATCATGACAACATAGCATAAATACTTTTCTAATATGTTGTTTGAAACTATTGGCATACTTGTGCATGATAGATATATTGATATGCAGTTTACGCACTGGTTATACGTGCAATTACACTTCGATATTTTTAGCCAGAGAATGAATAATTCAAGTAGGTACAGACCATGTTTGTAGTCCTTGTACACCATGTTGCATTTTGTGTTTTTTGGTGCTTGCATCATTTAGTGTTTATAATCTGAACTACTTTGGATCATTAGCTGGTTTTCAAAGTGCATGTAGCTTCACATTTCTCAAGTTATGTTGATTTCTGGAGTGCAAGTTCCTTCGTATTTTTTAAGTTAAATGTTCGCCCCTGGTAACTTGAATTCGTGGATCAGCCACTGCACACAAATCATACACGAATGCTAGTACGAATTAAATGAAATGCAGGGACTTACGCTAGCTCATTGTACATGCTCACTGCAGCTCTACTTGCACTTGGGATGTTCCATGTACAAGTCCATGTTACCACTTGCTTGGATGTGCAAGCCTTGTGCTCCTTGCATCCCCCTCTACATTTTTGACACGGTGAATGGTTGATCAAATAAGAGGAATCAACCTTGATGTTGTACCGGAGGACAGATACTTACAAGGTTATACGGGTGTGCAGGATGTGTACCAGATCCCGTAGCGCCGTCATGCTTCGCTAAAAAATGGATTTGCTTGTTTCAGATGATATCTCCAGAAGAAATAAGAGTTAAAGTCAGAGTTGCATAGGCGTGTAAGCTAAGAGAGCAGTGAAAGGATATCCAAACATCGTCGGAACAGTGCACAAGGGAGTGATGTGTGGATACCTAGTTCGGGCCGGTGTTTGGGCATGCTTGCCTAGCTAGAGTGTGGGTCACTTCAGAGCCGTTGAGGGTGATGCACTGGCGTTGGCTGGCCGCGCACGGATGCAAATCTTGAGTGGTAGCGGAGCGCTACGATGCGGTGGACGAGACCGTTGGTGAAGCCCCAACGGCCTCGGGGGGGCGGAGGTGCAACGATGTGCTCAGTGAAGTAGCCCCGGTGAGCTGGGAGACGGCGTCGGTGAAGCGCACCTGATGCGGTGGAACTCGGTGTCTGTGAGGCACGTCGGTTGCGGCGGCCGACGTTGACGGTGGACCACCCGGTGCGGTGGACGAGGGCGTAGATGAGGTAGCTCCGGTGCGGTGGTGAAACGCGACCGTCGTCTTCGTCGTCGTTGTCCGGCACAGAGGTGGGGAACGATGGGGAAAGAGACGAGACGAGGGGAGATTCGAGGGTTGGCGGCGAATTAGGGATTTGAGCAAAATCTGGGCGCGGAAGGGGACGGTGGAGAAGAGACATTTTGCAGGGCTGGAATTGGGGCCACCAGATATTTCAATCCAAAACGTGGAAGCGCGAACTTATATTGTCGTCGTCCTTTGGGGGGGGGGGGGGGGGCTGGGTGCTACACGTCCGTCCGACACATGCGACCACCCCGACAGGACTATGCTTCGGTGCCTTAAGGCACCTTCCTTTGTTTCCATGACATGTGGGCCCAACAGGTGGCTGGCCCACATGTCAGAGACCCAAAGGCAGTTGCCTTTAAGGCACCGAAGCAGCGTCCACCCCGACACGACCCTGGTCTGCCTAGTGTGCCTACATTTGAGAATGCAAACGAATCTTCTTTCATTTGCAAATGAATCTGTATGTATTACCATGCCCGTGTTTTCCTTGCAATAATTAGTCATTCGAAACGAGATACTCCATCCGTTCACTTTTGTAAGTCATTTCAGACAACTTAAAATGAACTGTTTTGCACATTGTCTGAAATGTCTTCAAGGTCTTATAAAAGTGAACAGAGGGAGTACTATAAATTAATTAATGAGGAGTTATTTGAAAAAAAATCGAAACGGTACCCATGCTAACGTGGATTAGAGTGTGTGTCACGTAGCGATCTCCAATTCTAACGTGGATTTCGCATTTCATTGTATCCACGCTACTTTTTTTAATACAAATTCATATGTATATGATGAACACCATGGTAGTCAGAAAACTTTTGGATGGATTCAAACATATGACCTACAAAATAGCACAACAAACTGAGTCAATGTCAACTTTTCGAAACTTAGTATGGCACGAATTCGAAATAATTACTCGTATGCCTGGTCCTCGGTTCAAATCTTACAATGTACACCGAATTGAAACATCGATATTAAGTCTCGTACTATGTAGATTCAAATGTTGTTTTTAGCCCCCCCCCCCGCACAAACGCTACATACTTCCTGTATCGGTCAATCTTCCTCTCCTAACCACCTTAGGAAGCTATCGGTTTCCAACACACGTCCATTCTTTCTCTCCATGTTTTGATCTCTGAGTCTCTCAACTACACAACCCCTTTTTCCACTCTATTACCAAATGTATTTACCTCACACACCCGCCATTGCACCCCATGCCGAGCTCTCTCTCTCTCCCCTCTCCCTCTCACCCTCTCGCGCTAAATACATGCATTGCCTATCTAGCCCCCCAACCTCTCGTGTGCACGCACGCATGTTGTATATCTAGGTCACTCCCTCGAGACTGTCTCACTCTTTCTTCCGCACGGTGGGCCACACTCGCTCAATCTCGCTCTCTTTATCTGAGTCTCGTTTAACCTTGTTTTCTTTCTCACACAAATGATATATCTCCCTGTTCGGGCCTCGATCGACATACGCTATACTCTCTCACGCAGATTGTCTATCTGGGTTAGTCCATCCAAGCCGCCGCCACTCTTTCTACCTCATGGTAGGCCACGCTCACTCAATCTCTCTCTCTCTCCGTATGTCTCGATTGACCTTGCTCTTTCTCGGACAAAAACGATATATCACCATGTTTGAGCCTAATTCGACCTATTCACATTGTATACTCTCTCGCGCACATCGTCTATCTAGGTCAGTATCTCCAACCCGTCTCACTCTTTCGATCGCCCGGTGACCCTATGTGATCGGTTGACCTTGCTTCCTCCCACGCACAAAATATATCTACACATCTGTGACTGGATCATCTCTCAAGCTCTATCTTACAGACCTCACCCTTGCCAAAAAAGCTCAATCGGACAATATCTCTCCAGAGCATATATATTTGTTCAATGAATGTCGGACCACACTTCGTCTCTCTATCTATATGTCTCTCGATTGACCTCGCTTTCTCACACCGTATCTTCCACGCGTTGAAGCTACTACCTCTCCATCCCTCGCAAAGCCGGAGCTATTTACATTGCGAGGGGCACTCCAACCTTGGATTAATTTGTGTAGGCATTTATTCCGGTCGGTTTAGATTATATTTTTGTAGCATTCGGCCCACAACTACTCCAAACACCGTTGCAACCCACGCAACTCCCCTAGTTGATTTCCCTCTGGCTCGGTCCTCGCTCCCTCGCATGTCCTTTCTCGCCTTCAACGTCGCACCATGGTATTATTGAAAAAACTATGTTGTTCTCTTTAATTATTATAAATAAGCTACAAAACTACACACCGATAGTCCACTTGGAATGGAACAAATTTCGACCCACAAATTAAAGTGCTACAAACTACACACTGAGGGGCCGACATGTCATGAAACAAATTTGGACCCATATACAAATTAACAAATAAAGGAAGAGGATCGAACATGCGACCGGGCCTTCAAGCCACACGTCAATAGGCAACATACGTAGAATAGCAATGTTTGTTGTACCCCCTTTGTTCACATAATGTTTTTATATTACCACAACCCAATTAATGGATAACATGTACTATTATTTTTAGTACTATTCGCCTTCACTTACTGGTGGGTTCCATGTGTGCTCTCTCTCTCCTCCCCTTCTGCGTTTAGACGCACGGGCAAACAGGAAGAACTCGTGGGCGATGTTGCCGTTGACCATATCTGGACGCATTCACAAGTCACGGCACCAGTCTCACGTACTAGCAGCACTAGTCAGTGTGTACGTGCAATGCACGTTAATTTGGAAGTATATATTAAGTGCATGCGGATATTAACTACTAGGATATTATTTGCGTGTTGTCATGTGATTAGCACTATTTTTGGCATGAAATAAACTGCACGCTAAACATGTTGAGCACTCGACATTGAAGCAGTCTAGGTCATTGGATGACAAGGAATACATGTGGCTTGATGACGTTTTATATTTAATTTGATACGGCTCTAGCAGAACATTCAATCGATCAAACCATACATTTCGTTCAGTCTGACTCCGACTTTAAATTATACGACGATCAATATAAAATAAACATAAATTATAAACATTCGGATTTTAAGCATGGCAATCCGAACGTTTTTCATGGCAAATTTAGATTACGCGGCGGCGGCGGGGGCGTCTCGCGGTGGGAAGTGGCTCCTCTGCCGTGTTCTGTGTGTCGTCGGGCCACTAACCGACGGTGACGGCGGCGTCTTGCGCCGTTGTTGGCGTACTCCTGGACGTTGGCCTAGCTTCAAGGAAGGCCAAAATGTTCTGTACTTTGGAGCGAGTCAACTAGCGGGAGGAGGCGACTGGCGTTGGTGCAAGGAAGCGGTCGACGGAGGCCATCCATGCCGCTGAGGGGGGCACGGGGACAGGCGCTGTCAACGGCGCGGCAGAGACATTCATGTGCACAGGCACTAGCACGGGCACGCACTTCAATGCACGCGCAGGCGCATGCGCTGGCAGGTGCACGGGCACCGGCACAGGCATGCGCGTCAGCGCACGCGAAGGCGCATGTGCTGGTAGGTGCATGGGCGCGTGAAAGTCGGCGGGGACCTCGTGGAACCCCGTGGGATCAAGCTCAGCGATAATGTGTGGCTCCCAGCCCATCAATGCCACGGGGATTGGTGTTGCCGCAGTCAGGGCGATGGGAGCCGGAACGGGAGCGGGGACAGGTGCGGCATCTTCCCACAAGGCCAGTTCAAGCTCGTCCCAAAGCGCTTTATGTTCTTGAGACTCCGGCTGGGTGTCTTCCTCGGGAAACTGGAACACTAAGGGCAGACCATCGTGATGCGGCATGGCGTACGTTTAGGTCAGGCTAGTTGGAGGTAGACGACAGGAGAATCGGAGAGGAAGAGAGAGGATTGTAGCGATACCGGGTAGTGCGGGGTTGATCTTAAACTACGGCGCCGGCGACATTAATACTGGGAGCAGTTGGGACAACGGTGGGTGGCGGAGCCTGGTCAAAGGGCTCGCCTCCCGGTGAGCCCGCACAGCGGTCTGCTCGCACGCCTCCCTGACAGCCGGCGCAACGGTCTGCTCGCACGCCTCCTGTCGACTCACACGCTTGCTCGGACGGCACCTGCCGATGAGAAGCGGGGACTCATGGCGGCACGTAAACACCCACGGTTTCAATAGTGAAAGCGTTCGCCTTAACGTGACAGGTCTTTGTTCCAAAATACCTTGGCTCTTCATTTGTGCAACTTGTCATAAGCAGCTTGTCTCAAATTAAAGAAAAAACTTATGAAGTAATATTTGTGCCATATCACATGACCATGCTTAGTTTCAAGAATTTATGCTCACTTTTGGATTTTCTAAAATTTAAGATCCGGGATTCGAAACAATACCATAACCTGCATCATGCAATAAATTTTCAAGCCGTAAATCTGTCCTGTTCTATTTCTTAAGAAAGGATTTGGTCAAACATTTTGCTTAGTTAGACTTCGGACAAGTTATATATGCAGAGTAAAAGGATAATCCCTCCGTACCAGTGCATTGCCTAATATATTAACTCAAGTACCAGGCACGAACAAACGGGCTCAATTCTGTGCTCATCCTGGTGTAGTAGTAGTAGTACTAGGCAATGCGGTTGACGGGTGACCTTGACGAGCGGTGACCGAGGGAATTGAACCGTGCTCGGCATCGTAGGTAACGTTGTCTAGTTACTAAAGCATCCCTCCGTTGTTCATCGGTAGTCATTATGCACCGAGGACATGAGGGGAATTTCCTAGGGCTGGAATTCTGGCCGCCAGATATTTCGACTTGAAACGCTGAGGCTCGATTGGTTGGGGTTGCCTAATGTGCGTACCACACACGCCACCAAAGGACACGAGCCCGGTTTTTTTAGGATCAACACGAGCCAAGGTCTGGCTGGTACGTTGTTGGGTCCTACCATTCGAGAATACGAAGGGAACCTTTTAAATTGCCAAACGAATCTATGTGTATTACAGTACCCGTATTTTCCTTGCAAATACTAATCTCAACGTGGTAATTGATTTATGAAGAGTTGTTGAATTAGAGTGAGTTTTGATATAGTGATCTCAACATGGATTTCACATTTCATGGTATCCCTAGTAAGTTTTCCAATGCAACTTCAAATTTAAAAGATGAACAATATGAAGGTGAGAAAACTTTGTATGTATCAAGCATATGACCACACACACACACAGAGACACACACGCATGAACACAACAACAATCCAATAAGTATAGTGCATCTATTTTTCCAAACCATGCATGTATGACACGAATTCAAAAATACTCCTTCTATTCCTAAATATTAGTCTTTTAGAGAGTTCAACAAGTGACTACATACGGAGCAAAATGAGTGAATCTAGACTCTAAAATATGTCTATATACATCCGTATGTGTCAGTCCATTTGAAGCCTCTAAAAAGACTAATATTTAGGAACAAAGGGAGTAAAATGTAAGACATCCATGGTCCTCAGTTCAATATTTAAAATGAACATGAAACTGAAACATGAATATTAAGTCTAGTACTACAGTACATGCAAATGTTGTGTTTAGGCGGAGCTATGATTGTCAGGGGTCAACCCCTCGACCTTAGATAAAATTGTGGAGCTCTGTTTAGGGTTGTTTAGATTATATTTGTCCCCACCCTCCCAACCACCGATTGGTTGTGCACCCCCCATCCCTCCTCCCCAGGAGAATATCATGTGCCCCCATACCTTAGATGCTATATGCCGATATGAGTTGCTTGGAGCTTGTAGATCTGAGATATAGCAGCTCACATGATGTGTCTTAATATTTTTGCAGGAAACCTTGATGAGTTTGAGAATTGCACACAATTTGTACAAAAACTACTTAGATGCCCTTTGATCACATATCCAATGACCTCGAAGCTCGTATCACCGTAGCATCTAAGTCGAAGGAGGACATCATATTCTCCTGTATGTAAGAATATCATGTGCTACCACACCTTAGATGCTTTGGTGATACAAGCTCTTCGGAGGCGTTGGATTTGTGACCCAACACCTCCTCGGTGGTTCGAATGGTTTTTTGCAGAAAAGCCCCAAAAGAGTTAGGCCACTGCTTACAAGCACAAAGACTGCTCAGATGCCATTGGATCTCAGATCAAATGACCTCCAGGCTCGAATCACCGTAGCATCCAAGCTGCGATAGCACCTTATGTTTTCTTGCATGGGAGAGTATGAGGTGCTCCCGCACCGTAGATTCTATGGTGATACGAGTTCACTGAGATCTAACAGCCCACAGTAGGAGGTTTGAATGTTTTTGCAATATACGGCTGATAGAGTTTGGTAAATGCACAGAAAGTACAAGTACTACGCATGTGCCATCTGATCACTGATCATACTACCTAGATGCTCATATCACCGTAGTGGGTAATTAAGCTACGGGGAGCACCTAATATGAGCACCGGGGAGCCGTTGGATCGAAGATGCAGCGGCACACACGAGGCCTGAATGTTTTATTTGCAAAAAAACCTTTGGATAGTTTGGAAATTGCGCATAATTACAAAGACTACTCCCAAGCCATTGGATCTCACTTCCAACGGTGTAAAAACTCGTATCACCATAGTATCTAAGCTACGGGGTGGATGTGATATTCTATGCCGCTGTCATTTTTGTTCGTAAACTTGCAAAAAACGTGTAACTCGCGCCATAACTTGTCTAACCGCGCAAAGTGTTTGTTCAGAAAAACCATCCTAGCTACACTGAAATATCGGAACAACACACGGGGGTCCCACTTGTCATTAATCAAATTTGGACCTAAAACTAACAAATTTGAAAGACGAGATTTGAACTGGCAACCTGGACTACAAAGCGTAAGTCGATAGCCTGAAAAAACGAACGGTTGTTGGCTTTGTCCCATAACTTGATTTTATACAATACTTGCATTGAGTAGAGTAGAGGGAGTGCCTCGTCAACACGTGCATGGCCGTTGTCTCACTTACTGGTGAGTCCTAGGTCTGCGATCTCAATCTCTCTTCTCTCCATCGTCTAACCTTTGCACGGTCACACACGAAGAGCGGCGCTAGCTTGCTGTGGTGTTATTACAACTAAAAAAGCTTGGAAAAATAGAAGAATCGCCTAGAACAAGAGACGTTGTGGCTGATCGAGACGGAGCTAACCACATCTATCCTCCGTGCCACGTTTGCATGATGAAGCTGTGTGGCTAGTGGGGTGTTTTCGACCGACTGGCTGGGTCCCGAGGTCGAACCATAGGTACTACGTCTGATACAGTATATTTTTACACGCACATTTTTCCTCCGTGCTGAGACGTGGCACACCCTACCGCGCGGTTTCGGGGTCCTCCCGGGTGGTGCACGCATATATTCTTCCTGACGTGGGACGCCCTACCACGCGTTTTCTGGGTCCTCCTCGGTCGTAGTGCCAAAGCAAGTCAATGAGTCGTCAAATCACGAAAGACCACCTTTCCCGCTGAGTATATCAGTGAAGCACGGTGGCTAGCTAATTGGGCTAGTTCGACCTATTAGCTAGGCCGCCGCCACATTTGTTTTTCACCCCTTTTTTATCTACTTGTCGCAGGTAAATTTAAATATCCACCGCGGCGTTGCTCCGATGTTTGGGTGCGGCAGGATTTTTAATTTTTTTGATTGACGGGAGCAGGCGCGGCAGGATTTTTAATTTTTTGATTGACGGGAGTAGGCGCGGCAGCAATTAGTCACGATGACTCCGCCTGTAAAAACCCACTGCTCCCTGATGTGAGAAGTCGCCGACTGGTGTTTTACCGTGGTGAAAACCAAAAGATTCCCCGCTCCCTTCGCCTTCCCATAGATTGCATTGCCTTTCAGCCGTTTCGCCCCCTTTGCTTCCTCTCCCCATTGCTTCTACCTGGTGCCATGGCGGCGCATCAGATCACGGAGTCCGAGGTGAGGCGCCTGACACTGGCTCCCGTCGACTAGGAGCAGGCGGTTTCACCCTGCATGGGACTTCGGTGGTGTTTAGGCGCCCTCTGCATGGGCATGTCCATGTCTCGGCGCAACATGACCGTTGGATCAAACTCAGACGGTGCAGATCAGTCACTGTAGCACAAAGCGTGTGGGTGTGTTTGGTTGCATTCTCATCTCAATATAGTTATTCCCTCTTCATGTATATTTGTCAACCTACTAGTGTGGACACATGCACCCTTCATGGATTCTGCCAAACACCCAAAAGTGGGTCGAGAAGGGAACTTTTGCTCCCATCCCGTGCACCCTTCATACACCCTTCCTAACACTATTCATGCTTCATATGGTTCATGTTTCGTGGAGTACTATACCACCGTACTCTCCGTGCGCTGTGGACCTAGTTCTGTTAACATTGATCTCACCATTCATTCTCGACCGGACAGTCGAAAAAGCGGTACTATGTTACATATAGGAGTAGTTGACATGCGCACAACATCATTTGTTATCATCATATCTTACTACACTAGGAACAAGATTGTGTAGTACTAACGTATGAACCACTGCACATGCCTAGTAGTAGGAGGACTGTGTATGTTCAAGTGGCTACCGTGTTTCGCACTCCTCCATCGTAAGAGTGGAAACACTTGCTGTAATCATTTTTTTCTTCAAAAAAACAGTGGACACGCTCTACCGTGCGGACCCTCCTCCAGCCATGCACTAAATTACTCACTTTTGCCGACGTGTGGGACAGCCAGCACCTGGGTCCACCAGCCATGCACTAAATTACTCCATAGTAGAGTGACGGTAGACTACCCCGATCGAACTGCCGCAGTAATGCCCAATGAGCCGTCAAATCACAAAACCCCCTCCTTTGCAGCAGTAAGTTGGACGGACAAAGCAACCATCATTTCACTCTTCTCTCTCAGCTTCCTCTCTTGAAGAAAACCCCCACTCGCTTCGCTTCTCCCTCATCTCGTTCCTCCTTTCACTCTTCTCTCTCAGCTTCCTCTCTTGGATGGATGCCAGAGCACCGGCCGACGTGATGTCTATGGCTCTGGCCAAAATCGTCGAGGCTCATGGTACGAAGAAGCGCAAGCACCCCGCCGAGACTACCGCAGACAAGCTCAAAGCCATCGCCATGTCCAAGCCCCCCTCTCCGGGATCCCTCATTAAGCAAGTCCAGGTAATGTATCTTGTTGACGATCTTTTTCTTGATCTTGATTGTGTTTTTTCATCTAACACGCAATACTAGTACTGGTAGTACAACTTTCTGGGTGATCTTGCATGTGATTTTAGTGTGCCAAATGACGGTTCTAAATTCCTCTTTTGACCAAAACATGCAAGAGGTTGACATTGATTTCTTATAGATTACTTTCAACTACTCCCTCTGTCCCAAATTTCTTGTCTTAGATTTGTCTAGATACAGATGTATCTAATACTAAAATGTGACTTAATACATGTTCTATTGTCTTTGTTCACTCATTTCTGTGGTCATATATGGAGTATAATATCAAAAATCATCTTATATTTCTGAATGGAGGTAGTAATAGAATATGGTTTCTATTTGAATTAGAACCAGGTCTGCGGTGGAGATGAAGTTCTCAAAGTCATGCCGTGTGAACTGGAAGACCTGATGATGAGTTCTACTGCTGAACTATCCAGCTGCTGTGTCCTTGTCGCCACATGTCCTAAACTAGTGTTTTCCTGTAGCATTGTTGTCAGGCGTGTTCTCGAGGATGTACTTGCCCACAACAATTTCCTGGCTGTGCCTTCGATTACGAAGGGTGTGGTTCTTGTAAAGCTTACCAACAAATCTAATGCGGCTTGTCTTCATCATCATGTTTATGAGTGCAAAGACCACTATGTTAGCTTCTCCAAGGTTGACAAGATGGTGATGGTGCATGTAGACATCTCACACGAAGTCCATGGTCTAGTCAGTTATGCGGGGTTCATCCCATAGGTCGGTGGCAAGAAATAGTCTGCAGAGTTTAGTTAGTGCAACTTTGCTTGTCTGTAGTAAGTACTATTGTTCAGTACTTGATTTGTGTTTGTGAACCCTGTATTGTTTATTAGTACTGCCGCTTTTGGTGTGTGGTCAGTCCTGAGAATGGTCTATGTTAGTGTGTGTCCACTCAATTCAGTCTGTATATTTTGAAGTATCCAGATCAAATTTTTTGTGAGGACGGTTTATCAATTATGGTTACACTCCAATATCTATATGCATTGCAGGGTTTATCGCACCCACCAGGATTTCCAGTCCCATGGATGTTCGGTCCATACGATTTGTCACGACCTTTGGACTGTCCTGCTTGTGGGAGTAGGCAGGGCCCCTGCATGTCATGCGTAGTTGGACAATCAATCTTCTATTTAGTACTTCAACATAGTGATTTCCCGGTAAGGATTCACTCATGTCACATCAAGTAAATATTATTGATTTACTGTCATGTTTTCTTTCTTTTCCTGCAATCTTACGATGCAGGTTTTGCCATGTGACATTCGTCACAGAATAAACCGTTTGGTTTGCTCTACGATGGCTATTTTTGCAGGTTTCACTTCTTATGTCATGTCAGTAACGAAGGCACTGTCCATCACTTATATTACTGGAAAAAATTGGATCAATCTGTTGTCTGAGTACAAGCTGAATCCCTATGATGAACTGCAGTTTGGTTTAACAAAAACACCACAATTAGTCCTTCTCGCGTTTAAAAGAAATGAAGAAAAAAACTGGATCACGGTCACGGATCCTAGTCAAGTTAGAAAGCTGATCATAGCAGACCAGACACGATCGCCGCTGTCTCGCACAGATCGAGCACCAGGAATTGCTCTAGCACTGACAGCGGCAGCAGCTCAGTCTGATCCAGCTGAGGATTGGGCACCGACTGTGTCAGCGGATCAGTCTGATCTACCGGAGGATCGGGCATCGACACCGGCACCTGCTCCGACACCGGCACCAGCTCTACAAGGAGCACCATCTCCGGCAGCAGCGGCGGCTTCGGCACCTGCACCAACACTTGCACTTGCATCTACTCCAGCCCTTGCAGTTGCACCAGCAACAGACTGGGCTGCAGTTCGCACTTCATATACCAAAGTCCTTACAAAAACCGACATGTCCACCTTCTTGGTAAGCATTGGCCGCCCAAGTGCTTCGTTCTTTTTTCTTTCCAGGTTGTTTCACATGATTCACTGTGTTGATCTAACTGTTTGGGTATGTCTTCTTGTTTGCAAACAGAGAATTCCTAGAGCAACGAGGGAGTCATTCAACAATCCGGGCGACCGCGGCCAAGTTTCTCTTACCATGCGCAGCCTTGGTGTGAATGAACCTGCTCAATATACCGTAAATACAAAGGATGGTCGCATGATGATTGATGCTAAAGGATGGTCAAGGTTCAAATCTAAATCATATCTTGCGGCTAGGGGATGATGTCAAAATCAAACTTTCTCGGCAAGGAGAGCTGGTCCAAATCAACTTTGAAATTCTTCAGTAGCAGCACACAACTGCCGAACTGATCTATCCTCCGAGAGATTTTGATGTAATAATCTGGCATGGTGAAACAAGTGTCCTGTGTGTATAAGTAGTACGACAGTATTATTTATCACATGGTATATCATTGATAGAATTGCAACTGTGATTGCTGGTTAGGAACTGTCGTTCGATTTCATTCCAACAGCTACCGTGCTTTATTCAATTTTGTGTATTCGCCTTGCGATAGCATCTAAAACCTGCCGTACCGATCACTTGTATGAAAAGCGCTGAGGTAGAACACATGGGCCCCCAAACATGCAGGGTCCGCCTGCGGCCCAAAGTCCAGAACCGTGAGCCTATCTGAGTATTATATTCTCAGCTGAACCCCCATAAAAAAAGCTGATCCCCCATAATGCCCGTGCGTTGCAGAGGGAGTATATTTCTCGGCAAGGTGAGCTTGTGATATAAAAGATTTGTATATTTCTTTACAGAGGGAGTATCTCTCTATCAAAATATATATTTATGTGTAACTAGTTACTCCTGTCTTTCTACTTCCTTTTGCTGATATGTTGGGCAACCGGCAATGGGGTCCACGTGCCATATGCACAAATTAGAGTGCACAACTTCACGGTAGAAACACCCCGGTCGTAGCGCCGCAATAATGCCCAATGAGCCGTCAAATCACAACCCCCCTTTCCAGCTTTAGCAGTAAGCTGGACGGACGAAGCGACAATATTTCACTGGGCCTGAATCCCCTTCTCCCTCGTCTGCTTGTTCAGAGAAAACCCCCTCTCGGCGATTGCATAGGGTTTTCTCACGGAGAAACAGGTACGAATTCTTCATCCATCTCCAATAAATCCAATTCCCTTGGTCGCAGGTAATGCTAGGATGGCAGCCGCCGCCGTTGATGCATTTTTCTTCCTACTAAATCTAGTGTGTTTCATTTGCAGTGTCCAAAGTGCGAGTACCCTACAGGTTTCTGCGCCCACGGCGAGACACCACACTTGTTCCTTCTCATCCTAACACAGCATTTTGAAACACGCACAGTATGTTCCTAGAATCCTCTTTTCTATCCGGGAGGGTGGGTTTTTTTTGAACATGTTGTGTTCTCATATTATTTTTCTTGCAGTGTATTATTTTCTCCGCCAGAACACATGTACTCAAGATGCTCGGCCTTGCCATAACTGAATACATTAGTTTAATGGTCACAGTGAAGACAAGCCATGGATATAATTTCTTAGTTGGGTTCATGAACCAAGAATATCGCTGCTTTTTTATGGCCGAACTTGGATAAACTTTCTCAAGTGTTACTGACTGAAAGTTGGCGCACGAATGTTGATGGAAATAGCAGAACCTGGTCTCATCTTCACTGCGATCTTCCACCCCGACGTCGTTCCAATTGTTCATCCATGTTAGCTTTGTATCTGGTTCTTGCTTGTTGCCTCGATTACTTCTTAATCCACCTATTCTGTCTAACTAATCACAATTTAACTTTAGAAGTAGCAAAAAATCTCTCACGAAGATGCTACTTCTAACTAATATTTTCTTACAATTGGTGGCACGTGTAGGTTTTTCAGAGTTAAGCAGTCTGCTCGTTTGTTACTTTGTAATAAATCGGCTGTTACTAATGGCACTGAAGTTGACTGGATCGACATCCACAAGTTCCTACACTTTATTGATCGTCTTGAGGTCCTTGTGGGGCGTTTCAATGGTGGAAGGCCACGTGGGATATGTGAGCCACTGCTGCACTCGTTGAACAGGTCCAACTGTGTCGAGAAACTTATGGTACGAGCTATTTTCTGTTATATATGTTGTTCATAAACTATTGCTTATACACAGTTTTACAGCTGTGATGTTCTTGAAACAGGAACTGCCCGAGTTCTATTGTTCCTATAAAGATGCTTGACCATGGTCGGGTCAGACTTGCGCTTGGTCACAACATGATGTTTATGTCGACCTACTCAATTCCCCTTGGAGGTGAAAATATACTTATTCATGGGTGGTCTCAAATAATGAAGGCCTATCCATCTTGCAGAATAGGACAGAAGATTATGTTCAAGCTTTTCCATGGCTCTAAAGTGAATATCCTATTTATTGACCATGTTGCGAGTTGAAGCCGCTTTTAGAAGCTTGTGGATGCGCGGGGTGGCGCCTGGGCCTTGTCCTGGGGCTTGGCGGCATCACCCTTGGTTAACTGTAGGCAAAGTAGCACTGTTCGAGGCGTGCTTTGTACGGTTGAACCTGTATAAGTACTCATACTGCTTTCAGCTTTGGTTGTTAAGTGCCCCTACTGGTTTCAGTTAAGGTTGTTAAGTACTCCTGCTGCTTTTACAGTTTGTCGTGTTTCTTCAGTCCTGTATTCCTCCAGCCGCCAAAACCAAACCAGCGCCGACGGGGCCGCCTGCTTCCGCCTCCCACGGCTGGCTGCGCCTCAGCGCACGCATCGCTGCCCCACCGTTTCCTAAATCGTTAACGCCGGCGTCCTCCGCGCGCTTTGGTGCGCTCGCCGCGGCACCGCCCTCTCGCGTTGTCAACATGGTCAACAAACAACAGGAATCGGCAGAAGTACGTGGAGAGGATGACAGTAGGGGCCCACCACGTCAACGTATGGAAAAATAAAATGCTTCCTCCTAGTGTTTTCCTGACATCTGGGACCCACGACATTGTGAGCGTATATAATCAATAGACAAGAGAACAACACAAGATTGGCTGACACCTAGGATGTAGCTACTCGAGCAGTATTTTTTTGTTTGGTATTGTTGAGATGGAGCAGGGTTTGAACTGGGCTGTGGCCCGTCTAGCCCAGGCTTATATTTTATGTTCACCATGTGACCAACCCAACTATTTTATCTTTGTGAAAATGAGCCCAGTTTATTTTTTCTGAAGAATACCCAATCCAGGCCTACTTATTTTTCTACTCCCTGATGGGCTGCAACTCTTTCAAGATGCCTGCAAATCTAGAAAGTAATATGAAATGGGTTGTAAATATAAAAACAGATGACGAATTGACAATTACTTTATAATTTCTGAATTTTTTCACATTTTCAGATTCCTATTTCACTGGGCATTAACCTAATTTAAATATATCTTCAAAGTACTTTAAATCTGGCTCGACATTTCGGTAATAAAAATAGTTTGGAATCCACAGAAATATGCAAAATTGGCCCTGGCCAACCAAAAAAACGACTGCAATAAATTGCATAAGAAGTTGCCATGAGCTATATATAAATTATTAAAAAAAGAGGGAGTGGTTTGACTTGTGGGCCTGTTTAGTTGACGCGTATGCAAGATTTTTTTAGTTATTATATACGTCAACAAACGATTCTAGCAGACCATCCAACGGCCGTCGTGTTTCTTCAATCTCTGATCTTCTTGCTCCAGCCGCCAAAGTAGTGCCGGCGGGACCGCCTACTCCCGCCTCACGTGGCCGGCTGTGTTGCCGCGCAGGCCTCAGCGCCCCCTACTACTCCCACCGCTGGCCAGGGCATCCCTCTACTCACCCACACCCCCTGTTATTCTGCGGCGACGGCAGCCTCACACCGTAGCCAAACCGGTGAACCCTTGTAGTCCTCTCCGCGCGGGCTTCCACTGCCGCGTCTTCCCCGGCTCCGCGTCGTCCCCTTCCTAGGCCTCGCCGTCATCCACCACCGTGGTGCTCTCGGCACAGCATGGTCAATGTGGTCAAAGACCGACTTCCATCGGAAGAGTACTGTACGTTGAGAGGCTGACGGCTGGGTCCACGGCAGCCGCAAGGAAGTGCCTCCTTATTACGCGGAAAATATTTATTCCTCCAGCTGACAGCAGGGACCCACCGGACGGGCCACCAGTATTTCGTGAAGAAAACGTTTTCCCCTGACTGCTGGGACCCACAGGACAGGCCACCGTATTTCGCGAAAAAAAGTTCCCCCCGCTGTTCAGCTTGGACCCACCGGAAGTGCCTCCTTATTACACAAAAAAATGAATACCCCCTGCTAGCTAGGACCCACCTTGGTGGGAGGCTGACTTGTGGGCCTACTAAGTTGACTGGGACGGAGGCCTTTGTCAACTTTAGTCAATATATGAACGATTCTAGCTCCAGTGACCATACGATGTCCATCCAACGGCCGTAGTGCTTCTTCAACCTCTGGTCTACTTGCTCCAGCCACCCAAAGCAGCGCCGGTCGTGCCGCCTGCTCCTGCTGCCCGTGGCCGGCTGTGATGCCGAGGAGGCCTCACCGCCCCCTACTACTCCCACTGCTGGCTAGGCCATCCCTCTACGCACCCACACCCCCTGTTATTCTGTGGCGACGACAGCCTCACACCGTAGCCGAACGAGTGAACCCTCATACTCCTCTATGCATGGGCATCCACTACCGCGTCTTCCCCGGCTCCGCGTCGTCCCCTTCCTAGGCCTTGCCGTCGTCCACCACCCTGGTGCTCTCGGCGCAGCGTGGTCAACGTGGTCAAGGAATGGCTTCCATCGGACGTGGACTGTACGTGGAAAGGCTGATAGCTGGGTCCACGGCCACAGCAAGGAAGTGCCTCCTTATTACGCACAAAATAATTATTCCTCCACCTGACAGTTGGGACCCACCGGACGGGCCACTGTATTTCACGAAAAAATGTTTCCCCCTGACTGCTGGGACCCACCAGCTACATCTTCGCACGCAAGAAAGTGCGTCCGGGCAAAAAAAACAATTCACCCCCCTGACTGCTGGGACCCACCAGCTACATCTTCGCGGGCAAGGAAGTGCCTGACAGTCGGGACCCACCTGGTCGAAGCGTACGTAGCGTTGTCATTCTGGTCGCAAACGTGTACGTACATATATACTGGTGGATGTAGAGGCGCGCACGTGTCGTAGTAGAGGCGCGTACGTGTCGTAGTAGAGGCGTGCACGTAGCCTGTACACATACGTACAGCGGCCAGGGTGCAAGAAAGAAAATACGGCCACGTATGTGTACATACGGGCAGGGTCTCGAATGCCTACTCACGCATACATACGGCCAGGGCTCGTGTACATGGCTGGGTCAGAACAGAGAAACAACGTCGTCATCGTGGGGAGGCAACGGAATGCGTCGTGTTCATGGGGAGGCAACGGAATGTGTCGTGTTCATGGGGAGGCAACGGAATGTGTCGTGTTCATCGGGAGGCAACGGAACGCGTGGGAGCCAACCGGCTGGGTCAGAACGGAATGCATGGTCGTGTTCATCGGGAGGGCCTTGACAGAACAGGCGATGGAAACGAGGCCTGGCGTACCGCAAAACGGAGGAAACGGACCTCCTACGTTCGAAAAGGGGTCCTATTGACCGGGAGGGGTGTGGCGTACGTCAAAACGGAGGAAACGGACCTCCTACGGTCGAAACGTGGGTCCTGTTGATTGGGAGGGTTGTGGCGTACTGCAAAACGGACGAAACGGACCTCCTACGGTCGAAACGGGTGTCCTGTTCATCGGGAGGGGTGTGGCGTACCGCAAAACAAGACTCCACGGGATACTGTTCATCTCCACCGTCGACCTCCTCCAGCCTCCACGGGCTACCGTCGACCTCCTCCAGCCTGCACAGGCTCCTGTTCATCCAGCCTCCACCGCGCGCTACTCCACCGGCTACTGTTCAACCACCCCTCCACCGTCTACTGTTCATCCTGCCCTCCACACCACGGGGTCCTATTCAACCACCCCTCCACGGCACCCAACACCGTCTACTGTTCATCCAGCCCTCCACCACACCACGGGGTCCTATTCATCCAGAGGCAACGCCACCGCTCATTGTTCATCCAAACCCCCCCGCAACGCTCACTGTTCATCCCAGAGGCAGCATCGATCGGCTTCAGTTAGCAGCAGTAGCGAAGGAATCGCTCTGTCGCGTTCAGTTAACATCCATCGATCGGTTGCTCGGGTTCAGTAACCTGTAGCATGCAGTGCAATCGCTCGGGTTCAGTTAGAGCCCAACGCCTCGCTCGGGTTTAGTTAGAGCCAATGCCACGCACACACGCGCGTACGTGTACGAGAGAAACGCGCATCGCTCGGCCCCCGACCTCCCACCATAACCAGGAACTCCCTGAAATTTTCCTCGCCCTCGCTTCTACCACAGTTTTTTCCGTCATGGACGGCCCAAAGAATGTCATGCAGCTGCGTCTCCGGCCCGCCCAGGACGAAAAGCCCATTTTCTGTCATGATTTTTTGTCATAGAAGTAGGAGCCCACCACATCTATGATGATACCGGGTTTTGTCACCATTATCGTCATAGAAGTCTCATATGTATGACATAATTTTTTTTCGTTCGGCCCAAAATGTCGCGGATGTGTCTTTTTTTTGTAGTGCTCGCAGTGTGCAATATAGCTACGAGATCCTATTGTCTATTGGAATTTCACTTTAGAACGGTTGGTCTTGTTCTTCAAACAGTTAGCCTAGAAGAAGATACACTTGTAAGGCACATACATAAATACAAGTTCAATATGTGGTCTGATCAAATACATATAGCCTACATGATACTTTGGATCAGACCAGTGTTTAACGAGGGCCATCTAGTCTTCATCTGTAATATATTCCACTGGAGATGTTTGGGCGATTTCATTGTTAGCCTTGCCTTCAAAGTGAGATTTTCTAAGGTGGTACTGATACTATCGCAGAGCAGACTGAAAAATGTAAGTGCATGCCTGTTTAGTTGCATCATCTTTCGGATCCAACTTGAACATCATCTGTTGAAAAAAGAATGTGAGTCTCATTACGAGGAAGCTAGAAAGTATGGGATAGAGCAAGACAATATTACTAATTGCGATGAATAACATTACTTACATATAAATGGTCAAGGAAGGTGTTAAATTGGGTATTGTCTTTCTCATTCCTGTATTGGATCCACGTTGGGAGGATACATGCATGACAGCAAACGGCAATGTCTGCCTCTGATACTAACTTGGCTGACTCTGTAGCATCACGTGGCCTTTTTAAACCTGCCTCAAAATGGATCTCCATTCTTCCTCCTTTAGATTTTGTTAATCTGTCAAGCATTATCCCTGATGTTTGTTTCCGCTTGCGCCATGGTGCTAGTTCAACAACGAATATGGAAAGTGTTAGTGTACATAAAACTATGATAGTACATATAAAGGAGCATGCAACTTCAACCTGACTCGGTTAGGTACCGTCTTGGTGTTGATGCTCATGACGTTCATCTGATCTTTCCAAGTCTTGTTGTGTCAGCAATGCTTCGGAAGTAGTGTTAGATGTGAAGGCAGCTTGGGAACTGTCCAGTTACGGAGCAAACAAACGAGTAACTCGTTGAGATGCTGGTACAGTTGAAGCGGATGCAGCAGCTGGTGGAGCAGGTGATACTGTGTTTGTAGATTTAGCCGGTGGACTTAGACCTTCTACTGCACTATAAGTACCAGCAGAATCTGGACGGCAGATCCTTTTCCATTTCTTCCGACGAGTAACACCACTCCCTACTATATTATTTTCCTTGCTCTTATTTGACTTTGCCATGTCAAGACGTACCCACAACACAAAAGAATAAAATCGCTCTTCAGAACTCATTGATGCATGATACAGACAAGCAATACTTTGATGTATGACAACCGTATGAGGATGGAATATGTAAGAAAAACAAGATGGCATGACATATTCACAACTACGATGTGTAAACTAAGCAGAAGGATTTTCAAGAAAATAGAAGTAATGCAAGCTAGACACCATATGAAAGATGCAGCCAATATTACTCTGTGAAGTTAAAAGTGTCTTGTCATAAGTGGAAATTCAAAAAATTAGAAGCAGTACAACATAGAAATCAATGCAAGATGCAACCACTATCAAACTGCCATGTTAAAAGCATCCAATCATGAGTGACTGATGCGGGATACACAACATCAGTACTTTGATGTAAGAACATGGTATGATAGATAGATGCAGTGTATTCTAGACACAGAACGCCATGCCATATGCACATGTATAATGTATAAACTCAGCAGGTGCAATTTAATCAAAATAGAAGAAATACAGGCTAGACAACATATGCAACATGAAACCAATTATCACACTGTCAACTTAGAGCAAGCACCTGCGATGGTGGAGTACGGGAGATGAACTCATCATGTAGACTTGGGACTTCAACTTCATTAGCAGTAGCAGTGGAAAATCTAGAGAGTCTGTGTTTGCATCGGTGCGAAGGACCACCAACATCCCCTAACTTACTATTTTCCTTCCTATTTTCTGATATTGCCTTATGAAGTCAAAACAACAAGAAGATGAATAAAATTAGCTCTGCATAACTGGTTGATGCATGATACAGACGAACACTACTTTGATGTAAGGCAAGCGCAGGATAGGAGGATGGAATATATACAAAAAAAGATAGTGTTTCATATTCACACGTACGATAGGAGGATGGAATATGTATGAAAAAATAGTAAGCGGAAGGCATTTCAACAAAACTAGAAGAAATGAAAGCTAGGCACCATATGAACATGCAACCAATATCACTCTATCACGTAAAAAGTGTCTTGTCATAAGTGCCATTTCAAGAAATTAGAAGCAGTACAAGCTAGAAGACAATGCAAGATGCAACCTACATCACAGTCCCAAGTTAAATGTGTCTTATGGGTAAGTGATCGTTGCAAGTATAGGTTGTATGCTACGCAAATGCAATTCAACATAATCAGAAGCAATACAAACTAGACATCATACGGAGAACACAACCACATATAACAAAAGTTCCAAGTTAGAGCAAGCACCTGTCATGGTGGAGTAGGGGAGATGTGCTCATCATGTACATGTATGTTCTAGAAACAGGAACACGTGTCATATTCACAAGCATTATGTGTAAACTAAGCATATGCAATTCAACAAAGTTAGAAGCAATATAAGCTAGACATCATATGCAACATGCAACAACATATAATAGTGCCAAGTTAGAGCAAACACATGTGATGATGGAGTAGGGGAGATGTGCTCATCATCTACACAGCTACGTTGACTGTCCAGCCTTGTGTTGTCTTGAGAATCTTGTTGGGAGGATGACGGAGTAGAATCTGTAGAGACCCCCTGTTTGAGTTGCTCTGAAGGACCACCATCATCCACTGCCAGACTAATTTCCTTCAGCTGTAATGATTTGCATTGTGAAGTCAAACCGATAAGAAAAAGGAATAAAATTTGCCCTTCAGAACTCATTCATGCATGATACTGACGAACACTACTCGGATGAAAGGCAAACACATGATGCGAGGATGGAATATGTATGAAAAACAGGATGGCGTGACATATTCACACCTATGATGTGGTAACTAAGCAGAAGGCATTTCAACAAATTAGAAGCACTGCAAGCTAAACACCATATGAAATATGCAACCCATATCACTCTGCCAAGTTCAAACTGTATGGCGTTTCAACAAATTAGAAGCAGTACATGCTAGAAATCATATGCAAGACACAACCAATATCACAGTGGCGACTTAAAGGTGCCTTATCATAAGTGACCGATGCGGGATATGCAAGAACAGTAGTCTGATGTAAGAACATCATGTGATCAGATATAGTATGTTCTAGAAACAGGAACATATGTCATAGTCACATGCATTATGTGTAAAGTAAGCAGATGCAATTCAACAAAGTTAGAAGCAATACAAGCTAGACATCATACGCAACATGCAACCACATATAATAGTGCCAAGTTAGAGCAAGCTCCTGTGATGGTGGAGTAGGGGAGATATGCTCATCATCTACACAGCTACGTTGACTGTCTAGCCTTGCGTTGTCTAGCGGATCTTGTTGGGAGGATGGCAGAGTAGAATTTGTAGAGAACCTTCGTTTCAGTTGCTCGGAAGGACCATCATCATCCAATGCCTTGCCAATTTCCTTTAGCTTTATTGATTTTGCATTGTGAGGTCAAACCGACAAGAAAAAGGAATATAATTCGCTCTTCAGAACTCATTCATGCATGATACTGACGAACACTACTCTGATGAAAGGCAAAGTCATGATACGAGGATGGAATATGTATGAAAAAATGGACGGCTTGACATATCACACCTATGATGTGGTAACTAAGCAGAAGGCACTTCAACAAATTAGAAGCACTGCAAACTAGACACCATATGAAAGGTGCAATCAATATCACTCTGCCAAGTTAAAATTGTCTCGTCATAGGTGGCGTTCATCAAACTAGAAGCAATACATGCTAGAAATCATATTCAAGACGCAAACCAATATCACACTGCCAACTTACAGGTGTCCCATCATAAGTGACTAATGCAGGATACACGAGAAGAGTAGTTTCATGTAAGAACATGGTGTGATAGACATATATAGTATGTACCAAAAACAGGAAAGCGTGTCATATTCACACGTATCATGTGTAAGCTAAGCAGATGCAGTTTACACTAATTAGGAGCAATACAAGCTAGACACCATATGCAACATGCAACCAGATATCACACTGCCAAGTTAGAGCAAGCACCTTGGATGGTGGAGTAGGGGAGCGGAGATTTGGACCTTGTAATGCACTATCAGTACAAGGAGAATCAGTACAGATGCTCCATTTACGTTGCTGCAGAGGGCCACCATCATCGCCTTCCTTACTATTTTCCTTCCTCTTTCTTGATTTTGCCTTGTCAAGTCAAACCCACAAGAAAAAGGAATAAAATTTTCTCTTCAGAACTCATTGATGCATGATACTGACGAACACTACTTTCATGTAAGGCAGCCGCATGATAGGAGGATGGAATATGTATGAAAAATAGGACGGCGTGACATATTGACATGTATGATGTATAAAGTGTAAACTAAGCACAAGGTGCTTGAACTTGTTAGAATCAATGCAAGCTAGAAACCATATGAAAGATGAAACCAATATCACTCTGCCAAATTAAAAGGGTGCCCTAACAAATGTATTTGACCAAATTAGAAGCAATACATGGCAACAAGCTAGAAATAATATGCAATATGCAACGAATAAAGGTGACTCATCGTAAGTGATTGATGCAGGATATAGAAGAGAGGTAGTTTCATGTAGGAACAAGGTTAACACATAGATGTAATGTGTACCAAAATAGGAAGGCATGTCATATTCACAGGTATAATGTGTAAACTAAGCAGATCCAATTTACCCTAATTAGACGCATTACAAGCTAGACACCGTATGCAACACGCAACCACATATCACATTGCGAAGTTAGAGCAAGCACCTGTGATGGTGGTGTGGGGGAATTGCAGTCATCAACTAGAGAGCTACGTTGACTATATTCATTTAGCCTTGTTGTTTCTTGAGAATCATGTGGGGAGGATGACACTACACTCTTTAAACGAGTATGGCGTCTCACAGTAACCCACTGGGGTGACTGTCTCATCATAAGTGATCGACGAGGGATACAAAAGAGCATTAGTTTGATGTACGAACATGGTTAATAGACATATGTAGTATGTATCAAAAACAGGAAGGCATGTCATTATCAAAGGTATAATGTGTAAAGTAAGCAGATGCAATTTAACCAAATTGGAAGCAATACAAGCTAGACACTATATGCAACATGCAACCACATTTGACTACGCGAATTTAAAGCAAGCACCTAGGATGGTTGTGTGTGGCAATTGAGATCGTCAACTGCAGAGCTACGTTTACTATCTCCAACTGCTGACACTGCACCCTTTAGAGCGCTAAAATGCTTAGTGCTTATCTTCGAATTACACTGGAGAGACTTCTGTCTTTTCTTTTCTGCATTCATCAATATTGTGTCAGAGTTTGAAATACCCATGCATAAGAAACAATAGTGTGAGTATGGGTGAAGTGTGTGCACAATTAGTACAGTGTAAAGGTAGCAGATAGCAGGTCAGTGAGAAATAAATGACGGGAGACATATGATAGCTCTACAACATGCATGACACACTAAATTACTATAGGATTCTATGAAAATAACAGTCAACTGAAAACAAATAGGCCAGTCCATTTTTTCTGCACCGTCCGATGTACAAAGAACGGCAGATCGCCTTCATCTACCTCCAGCCAGTCAGTGTTGACGATCTTCCTCGAAACGCCAGAGACCACCGGCCCAGTCCCCTGCCTGCGCCCTCCCCTCGACCTCACCGCACCGCCATGCTTGGCACCGCCCCCGTCTATCCATTTAAGCCCCGCTGTCCTCCAGATCGGGCGCAAGAAGCTCCTGCGCCCCACACCCCTATGATAGACACCGATGCGCCGCTTCCCCGGCGAACAGGCGGACTAGGTGCTTCGTGCGCCTACGCGGGTGCTGCTTCTTTTAATTGCGGTTCAACTAACCCTGAATTGAAATCCAGGCAGGCTACTGACCTCTATCAAAGGTGAAATAGTAAAGGGAGGAAACCTTGTGCATTTAGTATCACGAAGAAGATGCAGTAAGAAGCGCTCAACTAGTTTATTTTGTGGGATGAATACGGTGTGAGAAGAGACGCAAGGTTTGCACGAATAAGGGAAGAGGAGTACCTCTTTCTGCTGGCAGTGTTGTGTCCTTCTGTTTTTCCAACGATCTTCTTGTGGTTCGCTGGAAACGAGAAGCTGTGGAGGAAGGTGGAGCCTTGGACGAACCCATGGCCAAGTTGTTGAGTGTGGTGCGTTGGCCGTCTGTCAGCGGCGGGGAACCAGATTCGAGGCGGCGAACGACGGTGTAGTAGGAACAACTCTGGTGCGGTGGACGGTTGCAACAATGGAGCGGCAGCAGTGAGGCGCAGGACGGCGTGGTCGGAGTGGTTCTGGTACGACGCACGTCAGCGTCGACGTCGTGGAGGAAGCTCTACCTCGGCTTCAGCTGCTAAGTCCTTGAGGGCGTTGCGGTTGCGGTTGCGTTGGACGACGATGTCGGGGTACCGGCTCCGGCGTGATGGAGGAGGGCGGCGGTGAATTGGGCGCTATGGGGTGGAGGATGGAGGAAGCTGGGGTTTCGCGGCTGGTGGAGAGGGCGTTTTGGCGCCCATGGAGTATGAATGGGGAAACGGAGGGAGGCGGGGAACTAAGGGGAACAATGTTTCGGTTTGGGACGTGCTTGTTTGAAGTTTAGGGAAAGATACAAACTTTGCTCCCATCTAAAATTTCGGACATATTGCGGGTTGGGGGTAGGACAGTAATCTCAGGTGTCCAAATGTGGGCGGGATAGATTTTCGGCCGAGCGCATGGGTGTTTAGGTGCCCACGGCGTATGAATGCTTCTCGGAGGCGGTTGAGACTAGTGTCTTGGTGAAGTTACAAACCTACTCCGGTTTAGACCTTTGGACATCGGGCCAAAAGGCTACACGGGCCAGAGTCAGGACAGTAATTTCCTACCACCAAACATTAGTCTCGCATGGTTTCGGGTGACCAGAGGCCTATTTGGCGCTTCGTTCAATATTTGGGAGCAGAAGCATTAACGTTTTTGGTTTTCTTGAATTGAACTTTTAGGATTTGTCAAACTTCACGAATCTTTACTCTTGAAAATCCTAAAGCTACTATTATTTTAGGATGGGGGGGGTACATTTGAATATACATTGTACACGAGTATATATTAAAAAGTATGCAACTTACCTCAGTTCATGCATGGTTCCAGATATAATCTCCTTGGTTGCAAAAAAAGTTAGACATGCATATGAATAGATATAACATGTTCAAACACACAACAAAGATTGATGCCCCCTTTTACATCTGATTTACAAATGCCATTATCTCGGGTTCAAATAGATGAATGCACTTCCTATG
The DNA here is from genome assembly GCF_003073215.2 of Triticum urartu. Classification (NCBI taxonomy): domain Eukaryota; kingdom Viridiplantae; phylum Streptophyta; class Magnoliopsida; order Poales; family Poaceae; genus Triticum; species Triticum urartu. The sequence goes on along the minus strand of NC_053026.1, from coordinate 166,397,902 downwards.
AATTCGAATTTTTGAAACCCCCTTTATGTTGAATTCGACATGTATTCTATTTCGTAGCTAGCAATTTGGAATGTATCCATGCAAGTGACAAATGTATAAAGTGCTTCGCACTAACAACATGGAGTGCACTAATTAATGTTTATATATGAATTGCAAAAGCACCCATTGCCTGTATTTCAAACTGCTATCACTCTATGGATCAATAATATGAAATAAACACATGCACATGCTAGAATTCAATAGAGTATGGGTGTCTGATAGACCGATTTTCGTCCATACGCAATTTGCAATATTCATGATCTCATCCAAAAATAATAATGCCATTTATATTTTAATTTAATGCATAGAACCGCCTTTTACACGTAGATGCACTATGCCTCGGCCCTTCTCACAAACGCGCAATAAATCTCTCTATCTACCGCATAAGTGCACACACTTTATATGCATCGGCATTTCTCTTTCACACATGCTCACAATCTCTCTCGGGGTGTCGGGGAGTCTCGCGCACATGCTCTCTCTGTATCTCTCTCTCTCTCTTTCTGACTACTATGTACCATTCTTTTCACTAATCTCAGTTGGAAAACACTATTTCTCTCACATGCATATATACACACGCACGGTCTCTACTATCCCTCTATACGCACATATATGTGCCTACGTGTCTCTCACACGCACATTATCTTTAGGCCTCTCTCGCACACATTGCCCCCCAGACACACCTCTCTCTTATTAGTTGGCAGATATGATGCCATCATATCATTCGGTAGGATATCCCTGACTGTTAGGCTGGATGGTAATACGAGGCAAAGTTTTACCCTAGTTCGGACCCTTGCAGTTGAGGAAAAAGCCTACTCCTGGTATTGTATATTAGTGATAGGCGTGTGTACAAAGTACACGTGAATACTAGGCATTGTGCGTGTGTGTATACTATCAACGAACTAGCTCCCAAGCTTCTATAACATACTGGGGGCCTAGGGTTACAAATCATATATAGTCGGCTTATCACCAGTGGGGATAGAGTCCTCCGCGACTCTGGTAGCTAGCTTCGTGTTGTACGCCGGGTCCTCCACATGGGTCTTCGTATAATGCGTCTCGGTCCAACCTATGTGGCGTAGTATGGAACCGACCCATGAGTCCTCATGTTGACCCACCACAACTAGAAATGATGTGCCCACCGCACCACACACGCAGTCCGCCACTAAGAAAATAAGCATATACAATAGTACAATGTTATACATGAAAGTTAATTGCATGGTGCATCCAAAAATATTTGTTTTGCATTGTGAATGTTTATATATTCTCCTAAAATATTAGTCACGGGAAAGATAAACGAAGGGCATATCTCTCCTTGTCTCCATCGTACACCCCCTCTTTCTACACCACTTTCACATATGCACACAAACTATCTCTCAGCCCTCTAAAAGTATGCATGCCCATGACACATTCACGTGTGACCGTCACTGTATTCCAAGCTAAAGCACTATACGGTCACTGGACTTCAGAATATGCTCATTACGGTCACCGTATACATTCTCGTGGTGATCATACAGTATCTAGCTCACGATACGTCTCCGTATTTTCTTGATGACACTGACGGACTTTGCATTTGATGCGTGCTCCGTATTTTCTTGACGACACTTACGGTCGTTGTATTTGAAGGAAAGTACGATATGGTCACTAGACTTCAGAATAATCTCATCACGGTCACCACATACATTTTGTCATGCTAACCAACATGTGGTTGGATGGTTAGGAGGACAGTGGTTTCTCGAGCCCACCAGGGTTAAAGTCCCGGTGCTCGCATTTATCCTGGATTAATTTCAGTATTTTCCAGTGATGTGCGTTCAGTGGGAGGAGACGTTCCACTCGACTACGAGGCACCTATGGTGACTTCGTAAAATCTCAAGATCATATGCTGGCTCACTCTCTCGACGGTGCTCATAGGGGTAGGGTGTGCGTGTGTGTGCTTATAGCGGTGAGTTCTTGCACGTATATATGAGCCCTTGCGTCTTTCCCGTGTTAAAAAAATACATGTCATGATTACACGGTCACTGGCTCACCCTACAACTCCGTATTTTGTTAATGACACAATCAATTGACTAGTCAAACATTCCACATGGCGCAACTAGTGTTGCACCATCGGGGAGTGTAACCGTGGGGCCCACCTGTCAGCCTGTATATGAAAGAAAGAAATGGTAGTTTGAGTCTGTACTGTGTTAATAAAATACATTTTAGGGTGATCATACGGTCACTAGCTCACCATACAGCTCCGTAATTTGTTGATGACACGATCAATTGACCAGTCAAACGGTCCACATTCAGCAGCGCACATTACCATAGGTCCCACTCGTCAGCGAGTATATGAAGGACATAAATGGTAATAAATTAGTGGTTGATGGGTACTCGAAGTTGTGAGACCTCTGGTTGGCAGTCGCCGACGGTGGGGGCGCGTTGATTGGGCGGTGGGGTGGGGATCGCCGGAGAAAAAGCTCGGCGCGGGGGTGCCTAGAGGGATGGCCGGTGCGGTGGTGGACCGGCGGTGGGGAGTGGTTCCGGGGCAGGCGGGGCGGCGTGGCAGCGCGGGCCGGCCACGGGCGGAGGGGGCCGGTGGTGGTTGGCGGCTCAGGGGGGTGGAGTTTGATGATAAACTGCAAGCCCTTGATTTTGTATCCAACGGGTGGAAAATCTAATGACCAGAGATGAAAAAGTCAGTCGACTGACGTGTAGCCTCACCCCACACGTACACATGCACGCACGCAAGACACACACGCATGCAGGCGTGCAACACTGACATGTACACATAACGAACACACGCACGCATGCAAGCGTGCAACACTGACACGTACACATGCACTCACGAACACACGCACGTACGCACACATGCATGCAACACTAAAACGTACCCTTGCACGCACGCAACACTCACACGCCTGCATGCACAGATCACACGACGCAAGACACACGCCCAACCTATACATGCATGCACCCTTTGTTAAGGACATGGATTGTTACGGGTATTAATCAATCTTATCTATGATAAGCAGAACATTGATGTTTGCAGTGTTATGAATCACAATGTATTGAACGGGCTATCAACATAGTAGGCTTATCTACATGAAAAGGATGACATCACACTCAATGAACAATCATCGGTTTATGAAATGCCCACTTCTGACCGCCCTGGCCCACCAAAGGTTCCTCTGCTGTGCGCTGCCTGCGTTGGGTCATTGACATGTAGGCCATGTACCCAAAGAGCGCACACGTCAGTGGAAGAATGGCGCGGTGTCCTACGTCAGAGTCGAGGGCGCCACTCGCTGCACGCCTGACGGAACACGCCTCCTTGCCGCATTCAAATGCCTCCATGAAACCCGCCCATGTGGAAGCCGAGAAACCCACTCTGACACACGTCTGTTCATGACCGGACCAGCATTAAACACAACGCCAGCCGAGCTCCTCCCGTCTGCCGTCTATTTAATCTCCTATTTAAACGAGGCCAAATGCCGGCCAAGAATCGCACACCTCCACCGCTCCCCTATCTCCTCCTTCAACATTTTTTCCACTCTTACAATGGCTTATGAAGAGTAGTTATTCCACACAAGCCATTTGTCTAGGTTTGTATCTCTCACACACACCCACGTAGGCGGGGGACGTGCACGAAGAGAAGAGGTGCACGCACGGTGCACGTACTCCCGCGCGGGTACACGGTGGAGCTCATTTCTGTACGAAAAGGCAGCCCACGTGGTAATTTGACCGTGTACTGGTTGTCCACTTGGTGGAGGGAGGATCGTCTACCATGGGTGAACAAACAAATTGCGACTTGACGTGTTATGTTAAAAAAGAGGCAAACCATGTGGGGCCTACCTTAGAGGCAAGGCTCTATACACTGAAGTACTTTTGATGTGTCCCGTCAACTCGCAGAATGAGGAGAAGCTTGCTTAGTACACCGTCTCCCCCGCCCACGAGTGTGGTGGCTTGCAGGATGAGGTGAAGATTGCTTACTAGTAGTAGTATTGTACGCCTTACGCCTGCTCCCTCGCCCACGCGTGCGGTGGCTCGCAGGACGAGGAGAAAATTTTACTACTCCCTCCGTTTACTCCTTGTCCCTACTACCTTGGTTAGAGAGATTATCATATTGTTTGGAATATATATATCCTTTAGTACTCCCTCCATTTACTTATACAAGTCCACTATAAAAAATACATTTTGCATCTATACAAGGCCACAAATAGTAATCTAGACAAAAGTTACAACTCCCTCCTTTCCGGTTTATGGCTCAATTTCAAAATCTCTCCAACCAAGGTAGACGGTGAGTGGTCGAATTAATTTCGTACTCCTAGTTTGCACAAGTAATTAGTACGCTCGTTTTTCTCAAGAAGTTATGTTTACCGAGACATTAATTAGAATGAATGCATGAATGACCACTAAATTTCCATGAACTTCTACATGCATTGGTGAGTTTTCTCTTGACACTGCTTGCATCGGGTGATCTAACACACCTCGAAATCCAACATGTGATGGTACTACTACTAGTAGTAGAATTGAGACTTATAAAACGGAAAAACGAATGTTTTTTAGATGAGCCCTATAAACCCTAGTGGGTATGTACTCCGTAAAATCAGATTTTCCCAAAACTAAGTCGCTCAACCTTTATCTTCTTGTTTCCCTTCCTGCCTCCTTGCCTCGAATAGACTATGCCAAACTCCCCTACCTGCCACGCGGGAAAAGACCCGCCCTCGCCTTTTTTTAGTCCGGGTTTGTATCGATGGATCGTGCGAAGTAGCAAAAACCCAAGCCGTGTCTTGTACTCCTCTGTCGACGCTTGCTTTCATGAATTATGTACTTCCTGTCGCCGACATGTGGGACATATAGCAGTCAACGTGTCAAGCACCAAATAATAGTGCAGAACAGTAGGGGGACGCACCCCAGTCGTACCGCCCCAGTAGTAGTAGTAATGAGCAATGAGACGTCAAATCACAATGTCGCACCTTCCTAGACGGACGAAGCAACCATTATTTCACACATCGTTTCACCATCATCTCAAACCATGTAGTATTGCTTCTGCCTCAAGAGGGACACGCGCATCGCCTTGGTACATCATGACACGTGGGACCGCATGACAGGCCATGCTCCCCCGCCGATCGCTCGGTAAAATCACCTCATTTTTACTACTATACTTCCTCTATATCAGTTTACATGGCATGCACGTCATTCTAGGTTGAGAATTTAACTGGCTATATATGTGATGAATAGTATATGTTTAGAAACTACATCCGCTTAATAATCCAATGATATAGTTTTTGTGACATAGTAACTCATATTTAGTTAGTCAAATGGATGACCTAGAACTACGTGCACGCCCTATAAACCGAGACGCCTAAAAACGAGACGGAGAGGGTAGTTCGGTATGTATCTTTTTATATCAATATAGTCGGGATTCACCAAGGAGCAAACCCAAGTGGTAGGCTGCACCTGTCGTGCTGGCGTAGCAACTCAAGCAGGGTCATTCCGCACACGAAATGGCGACACACTTAATAGGACCCCTTTGGCCGACATGTGGCTCATCCACCATAGTTTTCCACATGCGATGCACCAAATTACAATTCAGAGCAGCGGTTGGAATTGGAGGCACCCCGGTTGTAGCATCGCAGTAGTAGAAAATGAGCGATGAGGGGTCAAATCACAAAGCCCCACCTTTCCCACATTAAGATGGACGGACGAAGCTACCGTCATTTCACTCTAGGGCGCAAGAACATAAAGAAAAGAGAAAACCAATTATGCGTGGGGCAGCTACATAGGGCACCCTAGGGTAGGGGTCTCCACTACAGATCATTTTTTTGAAAGCGCCTCCACTACAAATCGGCTTCTCCCTCGTCCTCTTGAAGAAAACCGATGATGCGTGCGGCGGTAGGGTTTGTAGGAGTACTACTACGGCGTGCAGGGCCAGGTCATAGTAAACGGGAGAGGTATTGAGTTTGAGTCGATGCCTTAAATATGTGTGGGCCGCTTGGTTTTAGGGGAACGAGGCAGCATTTTGGGTTTGGGGACCATTGGAGATATAGTACGTACAAAACATTGTGGACATAGGTTCGACCGAAAAGCAATGATGCATGGGCCCTGCATTTTGATATACCCGTGGTCGCGTGAAATTTTCTACTCTACTCAAAACTAGTAAGGTACACATGCATTGAACGCATGAGATTTCAAAACCAAATTATGAATAAATACACACTATAGCATGTAAAGCTTTGAGTCATATATGCATGATGTAGATGTTCATTTAGTTCTTATAGTTCATCTCATTCAAAATCAATTAGTTTTATAAAGATGTTAAGATTCATGGGGTTGTGCATTGTAAAGCATAAAGTAAAAAAAAAAACAAATAATGGCAATACATTTTGAAAAAAAATCAATTATGATATGGAAGATTCTAGAACAAATGAGAAATGCTTGTGTTTTGAGGTTTGTGCATTATGCTTAAGTTCAACCATGGAGTCTTCTAAATTGTACATGTGGCAGATCTGGTGGAATGTTGATGATATCCAACGGCCAGTAGTTCTCGGATTTGCCATCTCTGCATAGTCGGATTAGCTTCATCCAGTGACCATCTTTCAAAGTTATTCGCACACTATATAGTTCTTGTGCCATAGTTACATGTCTTGGAAAAAAGCTACTAGTGGGTTGTACTAGCTATTTAGGAATAGAAGATGTATACATGGAAGTTGCAGGGAAAGAGATGACATGGAGTATCTCAATTCCTATGAGCAGGGATTGGAAAAGAGTTGTCATTTGGTTCACATCATAGGAACTTTTCTATTGAATCTAGAGATGGCACGTATCTCAATTCCTATGAGGAGGGATTAGAAAAGAGATGTAATTTGGTTCATATCATAGGAACTTTTCTATTGAATATACGCTAATGTTTATTTTCCTTTGAAATTATGGGAGTATAGGAATCCATTCATATGAACCAAGTGGTTCTAAAGCTATAGAAATGATATCATGTTTATTTCCTTTGAAATGTGGAGTATATGAATCTATTCCTATGAAGCAATTGGCTCTAAAGGAAAAAATCCTATAAAAATCATATCATATAGAGTTCCTATGATATTCCTCCACACCAAAGGATGGTTGAAATTTATGCAGGTGATACGATGGTCTTTCTTTGTAGACTCTTCCCCAATCTTTATAGTTACCTCTCGAAGATGAATGAAATGATATATACAGGGTATTCTACATGTGCAATTTCGTACATGAAAACTCAGTAAAAGTTTGCGAGGTTCGAATTTTAAATAAAGCTATATGCACTGCATTTTGGAATGGAGGGAGCATACATCAGTTGCTAACACTCACGCGGAAGATTTGTGTGTAGGAGGAGTTGCTGTTCTGTTAAATCACATGGCAAAACAGACACTGTCGGATGCCGATCTAACAGTTCTTATAGCGTTCGTCAGGAAAAGGCTTGTGGCGAATGTTTGTCGGATAATGATTTACGGACACATGCATTGCATTGATACGTGCCCCCCTCTCTCTCACGCACACGCACCCTCACGAGTCACGACTCTCCCGTGTCCTCTGGCACCCACCGTCTATCTGCAGGTAGATGTCACACGCATATGTGCTCTTCACACCCTACCCTCAGAACTTTAAAAAAATAAAAGACGTCGCGCACATTTTATTTTAGCTCACACATCACACACTTATACTATTACTCTGTGGCGAACGTTCTTTGGGCATAGTATATTGTACTCTCACAAAGAGAAGCGGTGCCCGCATGCACGCACTAGTTCTCTCACACCCACTCATGGGTACACGTAGGAGCGTATTTTTTTGAAGCTGGTACAACAAAATCACTCCACTATATATATATATATATATAAGCAGGAGCCTTAGCGCTTTCTTTACTAGGGTTCCTCTCATTCACTCTCTCATGATCTCCAGATCTAAGCAAGACATAGGTGGCCACACTCTCTCTCAGCTCACGGCTGGTAACAAATCCGGCCCGGCAACCTCGACCGGGGCAGGGGTGTACGTGCATCGTTCATGCTGTCGTCAGCGGCGAGGGAGGAGACCAACGGCTGCCCGGGCGTCCCGATCGGTGGCCGTGACGTTCTCTCCGAGAGAGCGCCGGCTCGGGAGGGCCTCCGACCCCTTCTTCCTCCCTGCGGTATTCTGGCCAAGATGCGGCCTCCCGATGCCGTCTTTGCCACATGCCGACGACCCTCAGGTATATATTCCTTTGAAACCTGCCTTGCTCTACTGCCCTAGCTCCCCACCTGGCTTCGTGTGGATCTTTTTATACTTCCATCAGCTGTTCCACAGCCACCTAGACTTTTACTAATATTAGAGGTAAAGCTAGTCCATACAGTCGACTCTAAGAGTTGGTTCAAACAGGGAAGAAAGTGGGAAAGTTGTAGCATGAATCTAGGACTTGGTTCTAAGAGGAAACAGGGGAAAGTAGTAGATACTAGCTACCTAACCGGTCTCTTGGTTGAAAAGACGAGGAAAGCATGGTGGATGGCGAAGGGTGGGGGGAAGTGGACCTATCTCTTGGTTGAAAAAGGAAAGAAAGTGACGGGTGTTGGGGGACAACACAAATGAGAATGAGCAGGTCTAGATTTCCTGTGCTCACATAGGAAAATGTCGCCGAGGAGATAAAAATGGGACAAATGCAGACATGCTACCTAAGTGGTTGCCGCTCTTGGCAACCACATCTGCCTCACCACTTTATGCCCCTGTTGTCCCTACGCCCATATCGCTACCGTTAATGTAAAATCACATGAAGCATTAAACAATTCCACCTAATGTCACTATAAGTAATGGTCTAGTGCCATCAATAAATTGAAGCAATGCCACCACCATTTTATGAAGTGCTTCTGTCTTGCTTTATTTCCCATGAATTGTGTTTTTGCAGTTACACTTAAATCTCACACCTCTAACATTGCTTCATCCCAGTGGAACTGCACAAATTTGATTGCACATTTACTGACCATGTGCTACTCTCATGACAGTAATACTAATGCTATTGTTCTGCATGTTAATCTAGTGGCAGTGTTGATGTGATGTGATGCTACTTACTTAAGGACACTTTCATACTATCAATCTAGTGCCAATTATAAGACAATAGATGCTGTTGTTAATCATACACCACTTCAAATATATGTCACTGTTTAAATAACCGTATTTCGTATTTGCGCAAACAGGGATGTTTGTCTCCATATCGTTTCGGCATGTGTGTCTCCGTATCGTTTCTATCCGCGCAATCAAAATCACACACCTCAGTTTTAGTAGAACTGCGCAAAATGAGATGGCTATCCCTCGTTGTCGTCATCTAACCACCCGTCTTCCAAGTATTCCTACATTGGTAGTTACTAGGTAGAATGACCAACGCAATATAAAAGAAGTTGATTCGTACGTTTTACTTCCTGATTGTAGTGTAGGGACGAGCGAAAACAACTACATCCTAGTCCGGAATGCACTTTCTACCAGTTCATCCATGGACTGAGGACTAGCTGGCACGGCTGCATGGAGGTTTTTTGTACAGGTGCGCGGACAAGAGGCATTGTGGTCTGCTTATTTTTGCAAATAGCGGTGCTTAAATTTAGTGGAATGCACAAGACTTTCAGCTGGTCAGTACACTACATGTTTCAGTTCAGCATTCCAACTGAGAACACAATTATAATTGGTTATTCTGGCATGAGAGAACCTAACCCTGTATGGTGGCAACAAGAAAAAACCAGAGTGAACTCCAGGAAATTTAAGCCTGCTGGGAGGCCCTTTGCTCAGAGAAGCCTTGCTTGTTTTTTCCTGATTTGTAAACCTTCTCACAACTTTGTCTTTTGCTATGAACGGGTATATGTTTGTTATGTTCTATGAATCATTGAGATGTATAAAATTGCTTAACTTATGCTTTTCAAGTTTTTTATGAAGCTGAGCTTAATTTGAGTGTTCCACATGAACGTTGGACTAGCGTGTGAATGTTTGGAATTTACATTGTGGCCTCAGTTAACTGCATGAACCACTGTAACAAGATACATAGTTTCTTATATGTCAGACAGCAGATCGTTGATTGTTATCTGGTCGATAGCCTAGTGTTGAAGCAAGCTGAGCCAATGTGTCGTGTTTTGCACAACTGCTTACAAGTGGGGTAGCACCAACAGTGTTTACAAGTACTTACGTATACGTCGGAGCACAGTTTTCGAATGAGTACTGTATTTCATCAAAACACACACTCCTCGTATGATAAACCGTGACAACTTATGTCTTACCATGCCATATTCATGAAAAAACTAGTGAGGACGCATCTGTTTCGGCAACAATTACGATGGTTCTCACATGATTCACAGGCACACAAAAGTAGCAGCAGTTCCCATAGACAGATTCAAATATAGTACTAGCCCCAGAGGGCTCGATAACAGCCAAGGTTCGGATAATTAGACACAATCCAAACTACTATTAAACACTAGCTGGGGAAACTATTTCATTCCTCGATCTAATTTGGGCTGGACACAAGACGGACCTTGCCATGAACATCATAGAGGACGTCTGGTAGCAGCTCAATCCTGTGAACCTTCACGAAGACAACCTTGTGGCCTTGCCACTCATAAACTTGTTTATGGAGGCATGCCACGTCATCTTCCTGGGTAAGCTTGACAAGAACACTATGCCTCACAAACAAAGGAGTAGCTTTGAACTTCTTGTGCTTTAGTACACCCTGGACAACACGCCTGGTAACAGTGAGGTTGCAATACAACTCTTCATTGGTATAAGCACAAATGGCTTCCAGGATCCAATAGCCTAAAAACTTTGTTTTCCCAGTGCGTATATTCAGGTCATCCGCCTCATAGCGAGTGACATGTACAACCACACAATCCTTGTCTGCATCAGGGCTCTAATTGAAACAGAAACAAATTCTGAATTACTTTCCAGTATAAGAAACACAATTTATTTAAACCACTATGTATAGCATGGCATCGAAGCTAATAAAATTTTGCATTATTCATCACCACATACTTAGATGAAAAAGCACAATCGAGATTGCAGCTCAGGCGGGGGGGGACACATCCTCGAAGGAGGAAAACTGCTCCTGCAGTGCCACGGGGGTTGTAACCTCAAACGGAGCGTTGACCATCTCAGTAGTGGCCGTGAGTGTATCTGGGGTCGGCTCGGTGGCTGCCTCCATCTTCTTGCAGCTCTCTGTCTCGTGGGGATCAGCCTCCCGTGTCTTCTCCAATATCGGCAGATCTTTGCCTGGTTCTCCTTGGTACATCATGAAACTGACGACTACTAGGAGGCCACTGAAAGGAAAACACAATCGCAATGACAATGAAACAAAAAAGAGAGTGAAGATCAGTTACTGCTGTGCAAAAGTTCTTCTTTTTTCTCTGTACGAAAATATACCAACATCACGGATCCGCTTACCTTCCGTTTGTTGGGAGAGAAGAACAGTGGCAGATGCGAGTGTTGCCTTTCTTGAAGACGGTGAGGGAGAAGGGGATTCAGCGAAGAGTGAAATGATGGTTGATTCGTCCATCAAACTTAGACTGCGGGGAGGTGGGGTTTTGTGATACGACGGCTCGTTACTACCGCGCTACGACCGGGGTGACTCTCCGCCTGCATACTGCCTTCTAATTTGGTGGATGGCATTTGGGCCCGCGCGCTGCATGGCCCGCATGTTGGTGAACAAAAGTATAACGGCATTCAATAGAGGGAGACGTTTTGATGACCTAGGAGGAGCCAGAAGCGGTATTGTATCCACTTTACTAGTAGTAATTGTTTTTCTCGGTAGCTGTAGAGTGTCTGCACTATACTAGTAGTAATTGTTTCTCTGAGCCCAAGACAAAACAGCCCATCCACCCTAGTAAATAGTAAAATCAATTCAAATGTCCATATATTTACTGAATGAGAGGCGCTACCCACACCCAGCACACCACCCCCCAAAAAAACCTGGGTGTTCTTCTTCCTCCTCACTCCCACCCACCTCACGTCAGCTCGCTCCACTCATACCCCCAAATTCCTCACCTCACTCCTACAGAAAACCCTAGCTCCTCTTCTTCCCCACTACTACAGAAAAACCCCAGCTCCCCTTATTCTTCACTCGCACTACAAGTAGGCTCGTCATTCTTTACTCTGCTCAAATCCGTGAGTGCGATGCGACGCCCTCGAGGAAAATGGAGTTCGCTGACCGCAGCACCAAGAAGATGGGGCTCCCGCCAACGGCGACGCCTGTTTTAGATCACGCACCCGGCAGTGCGGGGAGAAGCGGTGACCCCATCCCCACCGGATCCCAGGAACCCATAGAATCTCGGGTGGACCGCATCAGCGATCTCCCAGACGCCGTCCTTGGGGGGTTCATCTCGCTTCTCCCCACCAAGGATTGCTGCCGCACTCAAGTCCTCTCAATTCAGTGGCGCCTCTATGGCGCGCCATGCCCCTTAATCTCGACTATCGTCAGCTATCTCTCTTCAATGATTTTGAAATCCCCAGAGCCATCATCTCCTCCCACCAGGGCTCCATTCAAAGCCTTTGCATCCCGTCATGCTACCTGAGCAAGCATACCATGCCCTGCACGATGGATGCCCGGCTGAAATCCCCTGAATTCACACAACTAAAGCTGCTTGAGTTCTACTATTCTCCTGGAAATCACCTACCAGATACCGAACGCCCTCTACCTGTGCCCTCAGCACCGATGTCCATATCGCGGTTTTCCTCCTCTCTCCACACCGCCACCTTTGCGTTGTGCTACCTACCAGACAATCTAGTACTAAACCTTTGACTCCCATTTCTCAAGAAACTTTCACTTGTGTGTGTTCATATATCGGAAGCCTCATTGCACAGCATCATCCACTCCAGTTGCCCTGCCCTGGAGTGCTTGGTGCTTGGTGCTTGTTTTCACAGTTAGAATCAGTTATCTCCAAATAAAGTCGGCTAACCTTGTAAGAATTGGAATTTCTTTTGATGGAAGGCAACTCATCATCCCAGATGCCCCTTCACTTCAAAGGTTGATTCTTGATTCTAGTTATTCACCGTTGCAAATAACCGTCCTCTCTGCCCCTAAAATGGAGACCTTGGGTGTAATACATGATCTCTGTGGTCATTTCAATATGGTGTTTGGCTCCATAGTTCTTCAGGTACTCTATATTATCATCTACACTTGTAACCGTAAGATGCATTTTAAATTTCTGCACATAAGTTATATGTCACCTTGGAGTACACATTTTCTACTAATATTATGTTCTATGCTCAATGAAGTGTTTCTCCATGGATGGCCTATCGATGGTGTTGGATTCTGTCAAGATCTTATATATCCAAATGAATAGTTTTGATCTGAACAAGATTATTGGCTTGCTACAATGCTTTCCATGTCTGGAGAAGTTGTATATAAAGGTGATAATTTCACGCACATTGGAAGCCCGCATATAGTGTACTAGAATTATCCATTCACCTGTTGCTCTTTCGACACTCTTTTTTTAGACCTTAACTGTTTTCAATCTTCATGTCTATTTAGGCAACATGACGGGGTAAGAAAGTTATAACCAATCGGTGGATTCGTAAGCATCGGGATTTTCTAACTTCTCATGAGATTCGATTGAAGACAATAACGCTAGAACGATGTGTAGCCAACCGTGCAAACACTAGATTTGTCACATTCTTCCTGCTGAATGCGAGGTTACTATTGTCCATCAGGCTTAAGTTTATCAGTAGCATGGTTTTGATGGATGGGTATGTGGAAGAGCAAAAAAAGGAGTTTCAGGTGGGCAAAAGAGCTTCTGAACGTGTCGGGCTTCTATTTACAACATATTGTGGTCATAATCCAGTAAATTTTATGACCCGGGATGTTCATTCTATGGACCTGACCGATCCATTTGACTGTGACTGCCGAAAACAGTGCTGGGGTTAGATGTTGTTGCCCTTTTCAACCTGGATTTTTTTGTAAACCTGATGAACAATTAACCCTCGTGCTTTTGTACAGTTTGTAAGCTGGAGTTAGATGTTCTTGCCCTTTTCAACTCGGCTGTGACTGTCATATTTTCTTTGAAGCAAGGAAAATGGCTTGCTAGTCCTTTAATTTAGAGTGAAATATTGTAACAAAAAACAAATCCCAACCAATGGAAATAACATCACTCTCACCGGCTGCTTGAGCTCACTGTGCATTACAGAAGCCAAGTGATTAGCCCCCACCAGCACCCACAAAATTATTTCGAACTAGCACATCAAATGGGCAGTAAATTTTCATACGAAAGGTTGCATGACCGTGACAGATTTGGATTCTGACATTTGGGACCCACAACGAAATAGCCTATCCAAGGTGGTGTCGACTTACAAGCCAGTCAACAAACGATTTTGCCTACCAGCCGTTGGATTGCCATCCAACATCAATCGTGTATCTTCTATCTCTTGTCTTCTTCTTCCTCCAGCCACCAAACCAAACCACCCCGTCGGCTCTGCCTGCTCCCGCCTCCCATGGCTGGCTGCGCCTCCGCCGCCCTACTGTACGTACCCTCCAACGTTGGCCAGTCCCTCCCTCTATTCCCCCACACGTCCTGTTATTCTTCGGCGATGTCAGCCCCAACACGCACCCGGACCCGAACCAGTCAACCCCCGTACTCCCCTCCGCCTGCAACTAGACCGATGCATCTTCCACGGCTCTAGTTCGTTTCGTCCGAGGCCTCGCCGTCGTCCTCCGCCTTGCGGCCTTGGTTCGCTCGTCGTGTGCGGTGCGCCACCCTCTTGCGTTGTCAACATTGTCAACAACCGAGAGGAACAAGGTCATGACTGTATCTAGAGAGGATGAAAGTAGGGACCCACCAGCGTCATGGAAGTACGCAAGCAAGTACCTCTATGTTACAAGCCCAAAAATATGGTTCCTCCTAATGGTTGGACATCTGGGGCTCACACCATTGTCAACGTAGTCAATAAACGAGGGAATTACACTACGAGCGGCTGACACCAGGGACCCAGTAGGTCGTGTAGTTTCTTTTTGAGGAACAAGCAGTTGTTATTCATACTAGTTTTAGCAACGGATCAGGGTAACAACGGGGCTATGTGGGGGCTGTGGCCCGTCTAGCCAGGGTTTTATTTATGTTTACCACATCATGAGCCCAGTTGTGCTTTTTCTTGCTGAAAATGGCTAGCCCAGTTCTATTTTTTTTAAGAAATACCCAAACGAGGCCTACTTGCTTTATCAGCCCTATTCGGCTCCAAATCTTTCAAGACGAGGAGAGTTATATTCGGTTTGCCCAGAAATGGGATGAACATTTTTAAAACACATCAAACCGGGAATTAGTTTCAATTTTTTTCATTATAAGATTTTAAATCCCATAGATTTTTATGCGTGGAAAATTATTTGGATTTTATATTTATATAAATTATTTTTCAAAATAGTTTGAGTGTGAATCGATATTTTGAGATTAAAAATAGTTGACCGCACCGAAATATGCAAAATTTTGTGTACTTTTTTACTGTGGCCACAATATGGGGTGTAATGCTAACAAAAAGAAGATGGACTCCAAAAAAATTCTTAAGAATTAGCAAATGGGTTGTACATTATTAGAAATAATGCACACGAGAGTAGTGACTATTGGATGTCCATCCAAGGGTTGTCGTGCTTCTTCAATCTCTGCTCTTCCTGCTCTAGCTGCTCAAACAAGCGCCGGCGGGACTGCCTGCTCTCTCCTCCCACGGTCGGCTATGCTTCCGCGCAGGCCTCACCGCCCCACCGTACTCCCATCGCTGGCCTAGCCATCCCTCTACTCACCCACACCTGTTGTTATTCTCCGGGGACGGCAGATGAACCAGTCAACCCTCGTACTCCTCCGCGTGGGAAACAATTGCCAAGTCTTCCCTGGCTCCGTGTCATTCCCTTCCTAGGCCTGGCCGTCGTCCACCGCCCTGGTCAACGTGGTCAATGAATGACATCCATTGGAAGTGGACTCTACGTGGAGAGGCTGACAGCTGGGTCCATGGCCGCACACAAGGAAATGCCTCCTTGTTACGCGCAAAATAATGATTCCTCCACCTGACAGCTAGGACCCACGGGAAGGGCTTCTATATTTTGTGAAAAAACATTCCCCCCGTTGACAGGTTGAACCCACTAGCTATATCTTCACATGCAAGGAAGTGCCTCCTTATTACGCACAAAAAAATGAATACCCTCCTCCTAGCTGGGACCAACCATAGTGGGTGGCTGACTTGTGGGCCTACTAAGTTGACGGGGACGGAGGGCTTTGTCAACTTAGTCAATATGAACGATTCTAGCTCCAGTGACCATACGATGTCCATCCAACGGCCATAATGCTTCTTCAACCTCTGGTCTTCTTGCTCCAGCCGCCCAAAGCAGCGCTGGTCGTGCCGCCTGCTCCTGCCTCCCGTGGCCGGCTGTGCTGCCGCGGAGGCCTCACCGCCCCCATACTACTCCCATAGCTAGCCAGGCCATCCCTCCACTCACCCACACCCCCTGTTATTCTGCAGAGACGACAGCCTCACACCGTAGCCGAACCAGTGAACCCCCATACTCCTCTTCGCATTGGCATCCACTGCCGCATCTTCCCCGGCTCCGTGTCGTCCCCTTCCTAAACCTCATCGTTGTCCACCGCCTTGGTGCTCTCGACACGGTATGGTCAATGTGTTCAACGACCGACTTCCAACGGAAGAGTGTTGTACGTGGAGAGGCTGACAGCTGGATCCACGGCTGCAGCTGGGTCCAGGGCCACATCCCAGTTTTTTTGTGATTTGCCAAGTAAGTCGATTTGTCAGGCCTATTGGGCTGCAATCTTTCAAGACGAGGAGAACTTCATTCGGCTGGCCGAGAAAATGGCCTATCAGTAATGAGAAATGGGTTGTACATTTTTAAAACACATCAAATCAGCAATTAGTTTCAAATTTCTTTTTTTTCATTTTGAGATTTTAAATTGCATTGATTTTTATGCGTGGACAATTTTTTGGATTTTATATTGATAGACATTTATTTTTTAAATCAGTTTGAGAAATTTCGGGATTAAAAATAGTTTGGAACGCACCAAAATATGCAAAATTTCGTATAATTTTTTAACCGTGGCTACAATATGGGCTGTAATGCTAACAAAAAGAATATGGGCTCCAAAAAAACTTAAGAATTAGCAAATGGGCTGTAAATTATTAGAAATAATGGCAGATGGGTTGTATGCTGTTTTCCACAGATTTGAGGCTTCCCTAACAAAAGGTTGACGCACAAATAGTGACTGTTGGATGTCCATCCAACAGCCGTCGTGCTTCTTCAATCTCTGCTCTTCCTGCTCCAGCCGCTCAAACAAGCGCCGGCGGGACTGCCTACTCCCTCCTCCTTGCAGTCGGCTGTGCTACCGCGCAGGCCTCACCGCCCCACCGTACTCCCATCGCTGGCCTAGCCATCCCTCTACTCACACACACCTGCTGTTATTCTCCGGCGACGGCAGACGAACCAGTAAACCCTCGTACAGTCATACTCCCCTCCGCGTGGGAAACAACTATCGAGTCTTCCCTGGATCCATGTCGTTCCCTTCCTAGGCCTCGCCGTCGTCCACCGCCCTGGTGCTCTCGGCGTGGCCTAGTCAACGTGGTCAACGACCGACATACATCTGAAGTGGACCGTACATGGAGAGGCTGACAGCTGGGTCCACAGCCGCATGCAAGGAAATGTCGCCTTATTACGCGCAAAATAATGATTCCTCCACCTGACATCTGGGACCCACCGAAAGGGCCTCTCTATTTTGCAAAAAAACATTACCGCCACTGACAATTCGGACCCACCAACTATATCTTCACAGGCAAGGAAGTGCCTCCTTATTTATTATGGACAAAAAATGAATACTCCCCTGCTAGCTGGGACCCTGTATAGTGGTAGGCTGACTTGTGGGCCTACTAAGTTGACGGGCACGGAGGGCTTTGTCAACTTAGTCAATATGCACGATTCTAGCTCCAGTGACCGTACGATGTCCATCCAACGGCCGTAGTACTTCTTCAACCTCTGGTCTTCTTGCTCCAGCCGCCCAAACCAGCGCCGGTCGTGCCTCGTGCTCCTGCCTCCCATGGCCGGCTGCGATGCGGCAGAGGCCTCACCGCCCCCTACTACTCCCACCGCTGGCCAGGCCATCCCTCTACTCACCCACACCCCCTGTTATTCTGCGGCGACGGCAGCCTCACACCGCAGCGAACCAGTGAACCCTCATACTCCTCTACGAGTGGGCATCAACTGTCGCGTCTTCCCCGGCTCCGCGTCGTCCCCTTCCTAGGCCTTCTCGTCGTCCACCGCCCTGGTGCTCTCGGCGCGGCGTGGTCAACGTGGTCAAGGAATGGCTTCCATCGGACGTGGACTGTACATGGAGAGGCTGACAGCTGGGTCCACGACCGCATCAAGGAAGTGCCTCCTTATTACGCGCAAAATAATTATTCCTCCACCTGACAGCGGGGATCCAAAAAAAGAAAGGCCAAAAAAACAAGGCCCAAAAAAAGAATAAATAAAAAGGGGCAATACTACTATCATTTTTTTCACACTTGTGCTTCAAAGTAGCACCATGATCTTCATGATAAAGAGTCTTCTATGTTATCACTTTCATATACTACTGGGAGTTTTTCATCATAGAACTTGGCTTGTATATTCCAACGATGGGCTTCCTCAAATGCCCTAGGTCTTCGTGAGCAAGCAAGTTGGATGCACACCCACTTAGTTTCTTTTTTGTTGAGCTTTCATATACTTATAGCTCTAGTGCATCCGTTGCATGGCAATCCCTACTCACTCACATTGATATCTATTGATGGGCATCTCCATAGCCCGTTGATATGCCTAGTTGATGTGAGACTATCTTCTCCCTTTTTGTCCTCTCCACAACCACCATTCTATTCCACCTATAGTGCTATGTCCACGGCTCACGCTCATGTATTGCATGAAGATTGAAAAAGTTTGAGAATACCAAAAGTATGAAACAATTGCTTGGCTTGTCATCGGGGTTGTGCATGATTTGAATACTTTGTGTGGTGAAGATGGAGCATAGCCAGACTATATGATTTTGTAGGGATAACTTTCTTTGGCCATGTTATCTTGAAGAGAAATAATTTCTTAGTTAGTATGCTTGAAGTATTATTATTTCTGTGTCCATATTAAACTTTTGTCTTGAATCTTTCGGATCTGAATATTCATACCACAATCAAGAGAATTACATTGAAATTATGCCAAGTAGCATTCCACATCAAAAATTATGTTTTTTATCATTTACCAACTCGAGGACGAGCAGGAATTAAGCTTGGGGATGCTTGATACGTCTCCAACATATCTATAATTTTTGATTGTTCCATGCTATATTATATCCTATTTTGGACATTATTGGGCTTTATTATGCACTTTTATATTATTTTTTGGACTAACCTATTAGCCAGAGGCCCAGCCCAGAATTGTTGTTTTCGCCTATTTTAGGGTTTCGCAGAAAAAGAATATCAAACGGAGTCCAAACGGAATGAAACCTTCGGTAACGTGATTTTTGGAACGAACATGATCCAGAGGACTTGGACCCTACGTCAAGCAATCAACCAGGGAGGCACGAGGTAGGGGGGTGCGCCTACCCCCCAGGCGCGCCCTCCACCCTCGTGGGGCCCATGTTGCTCCACCGATGTACTCCTTCCTCCAATATATACCTACGTACCCCCAAACTACCAGATACGGAGCCAAAACCCTAATTCCACCGCCATAACTTTCTGTATCCACGAGATCCCATCTTGGGGCCTTTTTCGGAGCTTCGCCGGAGGGGGTATCGATCACGGAGGGCTTCTACATCAACACCATAGCCTCCCTGATGAAGTGTGAGTAGTTTACTGCAGACCTATGGGTCCATAGTTATTAGCTAGATGGCTTCTTCTCTCTTTTTGGATCTCAATACAAAGTTCTCCCCCTCTCTTGTGGAGATCTATTCGATGTAATCTTCTTTTGCGGTGTGTTTGTTGAGATCGATGACTTGTGGGTTTATGATCAAGTTTATCTGTGAAAAATATTTGAATCTTCTTTGAATTCTTTTATGTATGATTGGTTATCTTTGCAAGTCTCTTCGAATTATCAGTTTGGTTTGGCCTACTAGATTGATCTTTCTTGCAATGGGAGAAGTGCTTAGCTTTGGGTTCAATCTTGCGGTGTCCTTTCCTAGTGACAGTAGGGGCAGCAAGGCACATATTGTATTGATGACATCGAGGATAACAAGATGGGGTTTATATCATATTGCATGAGTTTATCCCTCTACATCATGTCATCTTGCTTAAAGCATTACTCTGTTCTCTTGAACTTAATACTCTAGATGCATGCTGGATAGCAGTTGATGTGTGGAGTAATAGTAGTAGATGCAGGCAGGAGTCGGTCTACTTGTCTCGGACGTGATGCCTATATACATGACCATACCTAGATATTCTCATAACTATGCTCAATTCTGTCAATTGCTCAACAGTAATTTGTTCACCCACCGTAGAATACTTATGCTCTCGAGAGAAGCCTCTAGTGAAACCTATGGCCCCGGGTCTATTTTCCATCATACTCCCTCCATTTTTGTATACAAGGCCACAAACTCATATTACAGGTACCAAGGTAGAAATTAATGCCTACTTAAGCCAATATTGCAAGCTAGTCTTTTCTCCTTGCTTGATGTGTTAATTAATGTGTATTTTTCTCTTCAACGCATAACAAGACAACCCTCTCACTCCTCATTGGTTGATTAATGTGGTACATGAAAATCAACCTTCTCAATCCCACATGCATGCAAGAGGTATTAATGTCCTCGGTTGCTAGTACGAGGCAAACCTCATCAATTTTACCTCGATTGATGTTAGTGGCCTTGTATAGATGCGAATTTTAATTTTGATAGTGGCCTTGTATACAAAAATGGAGGGAGTATTAATCTTCCAGTAATTAGTTATTTCCTTTGCCATTTATTTTACTTGCATCTTTATTTCTCTTTATCATAAAAATACCAAAAATATTATCTTATCATATCTATCAGATCTCACTCTCGTAGGTGACCGTGAAGGGATTGACAACCCCTTTCTCGCGTTGGTTGCGAGGAGTTTATTTTTTTGTGTAGGTGCGAGGGACTCGTGCGTGGCCTCCTACTGGATTGATACCTTGGTTCTCAAAAACTGAGGGAAGTACTTACGCTGCTCTACTGCATCACCCTTTCCTCTTCAAGGGAAAATCAACACAGTGCTCAAGAGGAAGCAAGAAGGATTTCTGGCGGCGTTGCCGGGGAGTGTACGCAAAAGTCAACATACCAAGTACACATCACAAACCCTTATCTCCCTCATTACATTATTTGCCATTTGCCTCTCGTTTTCCTCTCCCCCACTTCACCCTTGTTGTTTTTTTCGCCCTCTCTCTCTCCATCCTCCCTCTCTTTTTCTACTCGCCTGTTTTTGCCCGTTTCTTGTTTGCTTGTGTGTCGGATTACTTGCTTGTCACGATGGCTCAAGATAATACCAAATTGTGTGACTTTACCAATACCAACAACAATGATTTTATTAGCACTCTGATTGCTCCTCTTACCGATGCTGAATCTTGTGAAATTAATGCTGCTTTGCTGAATCTTGTCATGAAAGTTCCGTTTTCCAGCCTTCCTAGTGAAGATGCCGCTACCCATCTAAACAACTTCATTGATTTGTGTGATATGAAAAAGAAGAAAGATGTGGACAATGATATTGTTAAATTGAAGCTATTTCCTTTTTCGCTTAGAGATTGTGCTAAAGCTTGGTTTTCGTCTTTTGCTAAAAATAGTATTGATTCGTGGAATAAGTGCAAAGATGCTTTTATCTCTAAGTATTTTCCTCCCACTAAGGTCATCTCTCTTAGAAACGATATTATCAATTTTAATAAACTTGATCATGAACATGTTGCACAAGCTTGGGAGAAGATGAAATTAATGATACGTAATTGCCCTACACATGGTTTGAATTTGTGGATGATTATACAAAAAATTTATGCCGGATTGAATTTTGCTTCTAGAAATCTTTTAGATTCGGCCGCGGGAGGCACTTTTATGGAAATCACTTTAGGAGAAGCTACTAAACTCCTAGATAATATTATGGTTAATTATTCTCAATGGCACACTGAAAGATCTACTAATAAGAAAGTGCATGCGATAGAAGAAATTAATGTTTTGAGTGGTAAGATGGATGAACTTATGAAATTATTTGCTAATAAAAGTGTTTCTTCTGATTCTAATGATATGCCTTTGTCTACTTTGATTGAGAATAATAATGAATCTTTGGATGTGAATTTTGTTGGTAGGAATAATTTTGGTAACAACGCATATAGAGGAAACTTTAATCCTAGGCCGTATCCTAGTAATTCCTCTAATAATTATGGTAATTCCTACAAAAATTCCTATGGAAATTTTAATAATATACCCTCTGATTTTGAATCTAATATTAAAGAATTTATTACCTCGCAAAAGAATTTCAATGCTTTGATTGAAGAAAAATTTGCTTAAGATTGATGAGTTGGCTAGGAACGTTGATAGAATTTCTCTTGATGTTGATTCTTTGAAACTTAGATCTATTCCTCCTAAGCATGATATGATGAGTCTCTCAAAGCCATGAGAATTTCCATCGATGAGTGCAAAGAAAGAACCGCTAGGATGCGTGCTAAGAAAGATTGCTTTATAAAAATGTGTTCTTCTAGTTTTCATGATAATAAAGATGAAGATCTAAAAGTTATTGATGTGTCCCCTATTAAATCTTTGTTTTGTAATATAAATCTTGATAATGATAGGACTGAATATGATCCACCTTTTCCTAGAAGGCGTTCCAAAAATTCGGAGTCTTTAGATCTTGATGCTAAAATTGTTAAAAGTGGGATTGAAGAAGTCAAAACTTTAAATATTAATGAACCCACTATTTTGGATTTCAAGGAATTTAATTATGATAATTTCTCTTTGATAGATTGTATTTCCTTGTTGCAATCCGTGCTAA
This sequence comes from Triticum urartu, assembly GCF_003073215.2. Classification (NCBI taxonomy): domain Eukaryota; kingdom Viridiplantae; phylum Streptophyta; class Magnoliopsida; order Poales; family Poaceae; genus Triticum; species Triticum urartu. The sequence continues at coordinate 166,374,952 of NC_053026.1, read as the reverse complement.
ATTCTCCTCGTGCTTATAGTCAATATAAAGCCTTTACCAAACATATTGTTGATGCTTTGATGCAATCTTATGAAGAAAAACTTGAGTTGGAAGTTTCTATCCCTAGAAAACTTTATGATGAGTGGGAACCTACTATTAAAATTAAGATTAAAGATCATGAATGATATGCTTTGTGTGATTTGGGTGCTAGTGTTTCCACGATTCCAAAGACTTTGTGTGATTTGCTAGGTTTCCGTGATTTTAATTATTGCTCTTTAAACTTGCACCATGCGGATTCCACTATTAAGAAACCTATGGCAATAATTAATGATGTTCTTATCGTTGCAAATAGGAATTATGTGCCTGTGAATTTTATTGCTCTTGACATAGATTGCAATCCTTCATGTCCTATTATTCATGGTAAACCTTTCCTTAGAACGATTGGTGCAATTGATATGAAGGAAGGGAATATTAGATTCCAATTTCCATTAAGGAAAGGCATGGAACACTTCCCTAGAAATAAAACTAATTACCTTATGAATATATTATGAGAGCCACTTATGGATTGCCTTCCAAAGATGGAAATACCTAGATCTATCTTCGCTTTCATGCCTAGCTAGGGGCGTTAAACGATAGCGCTTGTTGAGAGGCAACCCAATTTTATTTTTATTCCTTGCTTTTTGATCCTGTTTAGTAATAAATAATTTATCTAGCCTCTTTTTTGGTTGTGTTTTTTGTGTTTAATTAGTGTTTGTGCCAAGTAGAGCCGTTGGGAAGACTTGGGGGAAGTCTTTTTAATATTGCTGTAAAAAACAGAAACTTTAGCGCTCACGAAAACTGCTTCCATTTTTATTTGGAAATTTCTATTTAGTTAATTATTTTTTAAAATTATTAATAGATAAATTAATCATGTCTAGCATTTTATTTTAGAATTTTTGGGGTTCCAGATCTTGCGTTAGCTACAGATTACTACAGACTGTTCTGTTTTTGACAGATTCTGTTTTTCGTGTGTTGTTTGCTTATTTTGATGAATCTATGGCTAGTAAAATAGTTTATAAACCATAGAGAAGTTGGAATACAGTAGGTTTAACACCAATATAAATAAAGAATGAGTTCATTACAGTACCTTGAAGTGGTGTTTTGTTTTCTTTCGCTAACGGAGCTCACGAGATTTTCTACTTTAAGTTTTGTGTTGTGAACTTTTCAAGTTTTGGGTAAAGATTTGATGGATTATAGAACAAGGAGTGGCAAGAGCCTAAGCTTGGGGATGCCCATGGCACCCCCAAGATAATATAAGGACACCTAAAAGCCAAAGCTTGGGGATGCCCCGGAAGGCATCCCCTCTTTCGTCTACTTCTATCGGTAACTTTACTTGGAGCTATATTTTTATTTACCACATGATATGTGTTTTGCTTGGAGCATCTTGTATTATTTGAGTCTTTATTTTTTAGTTTTCCACAATTATACTTGCTGCACACACCTTTTTGAGAGAGACACTCATGATTCGGAAATTGTTAGAATGCTCTATGTGCTTCACTTATATCTTTTGAGTTATATAGTTTTTGCTCTAGTGCTTCACTTATATCTTTTAGAGCACGTTGGTAGATTTGTTTTATAGAAACCATTGTTCTCTCATGCTTCACTTAGATTATTTTAAGAGTCCTACAAAACATCATGGTAATTTGCTTTAATTATTTTAGGCATTCAAGATTAATAATAAAATTTTCTTATGAGTGTGTTGAATACTGTGAGAAGTTTGAAACTTGATAATTGTTTTGAGAGATGGAGATGGTGATATTAGAGTCGTGCTAGTTGGGTAGTTGTGAATTTGAGAAATGCTTGTGTTGAAGTTTGTGATTCTCGTAGCATGCACGTATGGTGAACCGTTATGTTAAGAAGTCGGAGCATGATGTATTTATTGATTGTCCTCCTTATGAGTGGTGGTCGGGGACGAGCGATGGTCTTTTCCTACCAATCTATCCCCCTAGGAGCATGCGCGTAGTACTTTCCTTCGATAACTAATAGATTTTTGCAATAAGTATGTGAGTTATTTATGACTAATGTTAAGTCCATGGATTATACGCACTCTCACCCATCCACAATTGTTATCCTCTCTGATACCATGCACCTTTCGCCGGTATCATACACCCACCATATACCTTCCTCAAAACAGCCACCATACCTACCTATCATGGCATTTCCATAGCCATTCCGAGGTATATTGCCATGCAACTTTCCACCGTCTTTGTTTACTATGACATGCTCCATCATTGTCATATTGCTTCGCATGATCATGTAGTTGACATTTTAGTTGTGGCAAAGCCACCGTTCATAGTTCTTTCATATAAGTTACTCATGCATCATTGCTATCCCGGTACACCGCCGGAGGCATTCATATAGAGTCATACTTTGTTCTAGGATCGAGTTGTAATCATTGAGTTGTAAACAAATAGAAGTGTGATGATCATCATTCATAGCGTATTGTCCCGATAAAAAAAAGGCCAAAAAAGTCCAAAAAAAAGAATAAATAAAAAGGGGCAATACTACTATCCTTTTTTCCACACTTGTGCTTCAAAGTAGCACCATGATCTTCATGATAGAGAGTCTTCTATGTTATCACTCTCATACACTAGTGGGAATTTTTCATTATAGAACTTGGCTTGTATATTCCAACGATGGGCTTCCTCAAATGCCCTAGGTCTTCGTGAGCAAGCAAGTTGGATGCACACCCACTTAGTTTCTTTTTTGTTGAGCTTTCATATACTTATAGCTCTAGTGCATCCGTTGCTAGGCAATCCCTCCTCACTCACATTGACATCTATTGATGGGCATCTCCATAGCCCGTTGATATGCCTAGTTGATGTGAGACTATCTTCTCTCTTTTTGTCTTCTCCACAACCACCATTCTATTCCACCTATAGTGCTATGTCCATGGCTCACGCTCATGTATTGCGTGAAGATTGAAAAAGTTTGAGAACACCAAAAGTATGAAACAATTGCTTGGCTTTTCATTGGGGTTGTGCATGATTTGAATACTTTGTGTGGTGAAGATGGAGGATATCCAGACTATATGATTTTGCAGGGATAACTTTCTTTGACCATGTTATTTTGAAGAGACATAATTGCTTGGTTATTATTCTTGAAGTATTATTATTTCTATGTCCATATTAAACTTTTGTCTTGAATCTTTCGGATCTGAATATTCATACCACAATTAATAGAATTACATTGAAATTATGCCAAGTAGCATTCCACATCAAAAATTCTGTTTTTTATCATTTACCAACTCGAGGACGAGCAGGAATTAAGCTTGGGGATGCTTGATACGTCTCCAACGTATCTATAATTTTTTATTGTTCCATGCTATATTATATCCTGTTTTGGACATTATTGGGCTTTATTATGAACTTTTATATTATTTTTGGGACTAACCTATTAGCCGGAGGCCCAGCCTAGAATTGCTGTTTTTTTGCCTATTTTAGGGTTTCGCAGAAAAAGAATATCAAACGGAGTCCAAACGGAATGAAACCTTCGGGAATGTGATTTTTGGAATGAACATGATCCAGAGGACTTGGACCCTACGTCAAGCAATCAACCAGGAAGGCACGAGGTAGGGGTGCGCCTACCCCCCCAGGCGCGCCCTCCACCCTCATGGGCCCACGTTGCTCCACCAACGTACTCCTTCCTCCTATATATACCTACGTACCCCCAAACTACCAGATACGGAGCCAAAACCCTAATTCCACCGCCGTAACTTTCTGTATCCATCAGATCCCATCTTGGGGCCTTTTCCAGAGCTCCGCCGGAGGGGGTATCGATCATGGAGGGCTTCTACATCAACACCATAGCCTCCCCGATGAAGTGTGAGTAGTTTGCTTCAGACCTACGGGTCCATAGTTATTAGCTAGATGGCTTCTTCTCTCTTTTTGGATCTCTATACAAAGTTATCCCCCTCTCTTGTGGAGATCTATTTGATGTAATCTTCTTTTGCGGTGTGTTTGTTGAAATCGATGAATTGTGGGTTTATGATCAAGTTTATCTATGAACAATATTTGAATCTTCTCTGAATTCTTTTATGTATGATTGGTTATCTTTGCAAGTCTCTTCGAATTATCAGTTTGGTTTGGCCTACTAGATTGATCTTTCTTGCAATGAGAGAAGTTCTTAGCTTTGGGTTAAATATTGCGGTGTCCTTTCCCAGTGACAGTAGGGGCAGCAAGGCACGTATTGTATTGTTTCCATCGAGGATAACAAGATGGGGTTTATATCATATTGCATGGGTTTATCCCTCTACATCATGTCATCTTGCTTAAAGCGTTACTCTGTTCTCTTGAACTTAATACTCTAGATGCATGCTGTATAGCGGTTGATGTGTGGAGTAATAGTAGTAGATGCAGGCAGGAGTCGGTCTACTTGTCTCGGACGTGATGCCTATATACATGACCATACCTAGATATTCTCATAACTATGCTCAATTCTGTCAATTGCTCAACAATAATTTGTTCACCCACCGTAGAATACTTATGCTCTCGAGAGAAGCCTCTAGTGAAACCTATGGCCCCCGGGTCTATTTTCCATCATATTAATCTTCCAATAATTAGTTATTTCCTTTGCCATTTATTTTACTTGCATCTTTATTTCTCTTTAGCATAAAAATACCAAAAACATTATATTATCATATCTATCAGATCTCACTCTCGTAGGTGACCGTGAAGGGATTGACAACCCCTTTCTCGCATTGGTTGCGAGGAGTTTATTTGTTTGTGTAGGTGCGAGGGACTCGTGCGTGGCCTCCTACTGGATTGATACCTTAGTTCTCAAAAACTGAGGGAAGTACTTACGCTACTCTACTGCATCACCCTTTCCTCTTCAAGGGAAAACCAACGCAGTGCTCAAGAGGTAGCAAGAAGGATTTCTAGCGCCGTTGCCGGGGAGTCTACGCAAAAGTCAACATACCAAGTACCCATCACAAACCCTTATATCCCACATTACATTATTTGCCATTTGCCTCTCGTTTTCCTCTCCCCCACTTCACCCTTTCCGGTTTTTTCGCCCTCTCTCTCCATCCTCCCTCTCTTTTTCTATTCGCCTGTTTTTGCCCGTTTCTTGTTTGCTTGTGTGTCAGATTGCTTGCTTGTCACGATGGCTCAAGATAATACCAAATTGTGTGAATTTACCAATACCAACAACAATGATTTTATTAGCACTCCGATTGCTCCTCTTACCGACACTGAATCTTGTGAAATTAATGCTGCTTTGCTGAATCTTGTCATGAAAGATCCGTTTTCCAGCCTTCATATTGAAGATGCCGCTACCCATCTAAACAACTTTGTTGATTTGTGTGATATGCAAAAGAAGAAAGATGTGGACAATGATATTGTTAAATTGAAGCTATTTCCTTTTTCGCTTAGAGATCGTGCTAAAGCTTGGTTTTCATCTTTGCCTAAAAATAGTATTGATTCGTGGAATAAGTGCAAAGAAGCTTTTATCTCTAAGTATTTTCCTCCCGCTAAGATCATCTCTCTTAGAAACGATATTATGAATTTTAAGAAACTTGATCATGAACATGTTGCACAAGCTTGGGAGAGGATGAAATTAATGATACGTAATTGCCCTACACATGGTTTGAATTTGTGGATGATTATACAAAAAATTTATGCCGGATTGAATTTTGCTTCTAGAAATCTTTTAGATTCGGCCGCGGGAGGCACTTTTATGGAAATCACTTTAGGAGAAGCTACTAAACTCCTAGATAATATTATGGTTAATTATTCTCAATGGCACACTGAAAGATCTACTATAATAAAGTGCATGCGATAGAAGAAACTAAAGCGCACTACTGCTAGCCATGTATAGTAGTAGCATGGGATGACAGGCGCTACTGCTAAAATTTAGCTGTAGCACCTTATCAGTAGCGCGTCCTCCCGCGCTACTGATAGGGCAAATACCCGCGCTACTACTAGGGTTTTCCCTAGTAGTGATCATTAATTCTTCCCATAGGCTTTTTAATAGTGGAAGGCTTTTTAATAGTGGAATCCGCCAAGTGCAAATTCAAGGAACATTCTTCAAGATTGGTAAGACCAAGCACATCACATAAAGATTTCGGAATTATGGAAACACTAGCACCCAAGTCACACAAAGCAAAACACTCATAATATTTAATCTTGACTTTGATAGTAGGTTCCCATTCATCATACAATTTTCCAGGAACTGAAACTTCTAATTCCAATTTTTCTTCAAGAGCTTTCATCATAGCATCAACAATATGTTTAGTAAAAGCTTTATTTTGTTCATAAGCATGGGGTGAATTTATCATGGATTTCAACAAAGGAATACAATCAATCAAAGAGCAACTATCATAATTAAAGTCTTTGTAATCCAAAATAGTGGGTGCATCACTAGCTAAAGTTTTGACCTCTCCAAACCCACTTTCATCAATTTTCTCAACAAGATTTTCACCCTCCGAAATATTGGGATGCCTTCTACCTAAAGTTGACTCTTCTCCAGTCCCTTTTTCATCATTCTTAACTTTACTATACAAGGAATGAATAGAGGAAACACCAATCATTTTAATATCTTCATCACTTTTATCCTCTAATGAGATTGGTTTAGCGGCCATTTGATTCACTAAGGTAGCTTGTGCATCGGATATTTTTCCTAACAAACTTTCGGCAAAAGCATACTTAGATTGGAGATTGCAAACTTCTCTACTAATATCATCAAGTTGTTTTATAATAGCATTTAGCACAACGAAGTGCTCCTTAAGTTCTTTAGTGAAATACTTATTACGCTCAAATTGTGTAGTCATATAATCCTTAGTACTTTTCTCAATTTCAAGCAAAATATTTGGGTAAGGAACATCATGATATTTTCTTTGAGGCATCATGACTACAAACAAGAAGGCACACAAAAAACAGATCCGGCAAAAAAAGGCAAACGGAAAAAGAGAGGCGAATAAAGCGGCAATTTTTTGCGAAGTGGGGGAGAGGACAACGAGAGGCAAATGCAAAATAATGTAAATTTGAAGGAGACGAGATTTGTGATTAGGAACCTGGTTATGTTGAAGATCCTCCCTAGCAACGGTGATAGAAATTCTCCTTGATGGCAGCTGGAACTACGTCGGTATTTCCCCGGAGAGGGAGGGATGATGTAGCACAGCGACGGTAGAGTATTTCCCTCAGTTATGAAAACAAGGTATCGAACCAGTAGGAGAACCAAGCAACACAGCGTAAACAGCACCTGCACACAAATAACAACACCTCGCAACCCGACGTGTTAATGGGTTTGTCAATCCCTTTCGGGTAACGGCGCCAGAAATTGGTGCGTGACGGTAAAAAGGTTGTAAATATTGATAGATCAAACGCCAAATAAAATAAATTGCAGCAAGGTATTTTTGGATTTTTGGTTTAATAGATGTGAAAATAAAAGCAAGGAAAAAGTATATCGCAAAGGCAAATATATGAGAAATAAGATCTGGGGGCCGTAGGTTTCACTAGTGGCTTCTCTCGAGAAAAATAGCAAACGATGTGTAAACAAATTACTATTGGGAAATTGATAGAACTTCAAATAATTATGATGATATCCAGGAAATGATCATTACATAGGCATCATGCCCAAGATTAGTAGACCGACTCCTGCCTGCATCTACTACGATTACTCCACACATCGACCGCTATCCAGCATGCATCTAGTGTATTAAGTTCATGGAAAAACGAAGTAATGCAATAAGAACGATGACATGATGTAGACAAGATACGTTTATCTATATGGTGGTAGATATATATCTCGTCTTCCTTAGTAGCAACGATACATAGGTGTCGGTTCCCTTTCTGTCACTGGGATCAAGCATCGTAAAATCGAACCCACTACCGGGCACCTCTTCCCATTGCAAGATAAATAGATCGAGTTGGCCAGACAAAACCCAAATATTGGAGAAGAAATACGAGGCTATAAGAGATCCTGCATAAAAGAGATCAAAGAAACCCAAATGCTTTCATGGATATAAAAACATAGATCTGATCATAAACTCGAAGTTCATCGATCCCAACAAACACACCGCAAAAGAGTTACATCATATGGATCTCCAAGAGACCATTGTATTGAGGATCAAGAGAGAGAGAGAGAGATGAAGCCATCTAGCTACTAACTACGGACCTGAAGGTCTACAAAGTACTACTCACGCATCATCGGAGAGGCACCAATGGAGGTGGTGAACCCCTCTGTGATGGTGTCTAGATTGGATCTGGTGTTTCTGGACTCTGTGGTGGCTGGATGAATATTTCGTCGACTCCCCTAGGGTTTTAGGAATATTTGGGTATTTATAGAGCAAAGAGGCGGTCCGGGGGCACCCGAGGTGGGCACAACCCAGCGGGGCGCGCCAGGGCCTCCTGGCGTGCCCTGGTGGGTTGTGCCCCCCTCGGGGCACCCCCCAGGTGCAAACAGGACCCATCTGCTTCCTTTTGGCCCATAAAAATCATTGTAAAGTTCCGTGCCATTTGGACTCCGTTTGATATTGATTTCCCGCGATGTAAAAACATGGAAAAATAGGAACTAACACTGGGCACTATGTCAATAGGTTAGTACCAAAAAATGATATAAAATGACTATAAAATGATTATAAAACATCCAAGATTGATAATAAAACAGCATGGAACAATCAAAAATTATAGATACGGTGGAGACGTATCAGGAACCACGAGGCTTCTTTGAGAGAAGTTCCAGTTTGTAAGAGGTTTGTAATAAAGCTTGGCCCAAATTGGACAATGTTTTTACCACGACATATATGTGCCATGACGTGACACCATGACACCTTTGATGACTTTCATGTGAGTTTAGGATTTACAGGGATTTAAAAACCGAGATTCCAAATGTTTGAGGACGAGCCAAGATGTGGGTGCGGTTGTAATTTGTTCCCATTCCTCGCATGGGAACTAAACATGCAGCCAAGGACACATCTAAAATTTTTCTAGCCATTTTGGTGAACTGGAGCATGTATTTGTAGTTCAGATTTGAATTATGGATATTAAATGCCTATGACACTCAATTAGTGTATAAAAAGGCCAAACGAACCCTGAATAAGTTTAAATTTCAGCACGGATATCATGTCGTTCCATGTTGCCCGTGGAAAAAAATACAAGGCGAAAAGAGGCAGTGATTACGTTTCACCCACAAGGGGAACACGTTTCCCTATCGGAACCACGAGGCTTCTTTGAGAGAAGCTCCGGTTTGTATGAGGTTTGTAATAAAGCTTGGCCCAAATTGGACAATGTTTTTACCACGGCATATATGTGCTATGACATGACACCATGCCACCTTTGATGACTTTTTGGTGAATTTAGGATTTACTGGGATTTAAAAACCGAGATTCCAAATGTTTGAGGACGAGCCAGGATGCGGGTACGGTTGTAATTCGTTCACATTCCTAGCATGGGAACTAAACATGCACCCAAGGACACATGTATACATTTTCTAGCCATTTTGGTGAACTGGAGCATGTATTTGAAGTTTAGATTTGTATTATGGACATTAAATGCCTAGGAAACGCAATTAGTGTATAAAAAGGCCAAACGAATCCTGAATAAGTTTAAGATTCAGCACGGATATCATGTCGTTCCATGTTACCCTTAGAAGAAAATACAAGGCGAAAAGAGGTAGTGATTACATTTCGCCCACAAGGGGGACACATTTCCCTATCGGAACCACGAGGCTTCTTTGAGAGAAGCTCTGGTTTGTAAGAGGCTTGTAATAAAACTTGCGCCAAAATGGACAAAAAAATTCCTCGACATATATGTGCCATGTCATGACAACATGCTAGGTTTCACGATTTCTGGGTTAGTTTTGGATTTACGGGGATTTAAAAACTAAGATTCTTCTCACAAAATGTTTTCAAATAGCACACGGTTCACTCATGAAAGCCATGTGCCTACCAAACCATGGCTGATGCCCCCTCCCCCATCTGCGCGCGCAATCTGAGTCGTGTGTTCTGATTGGCTAGAACCCAAACCCCACGGATCGTACGTGTGCACCGTTAGATTCTCCCAGATCGAACGGCAATCCTGAGCCCTTTCGACAGTGCTACCTCTTGAGCATATGTTGGTTTTCCCTTGAAGAGGAAAGGGTGATGCAGAAAAGTAGCGTAAGTATTTCCCTCAGTTTTGAGAACCAAGGTATCAATCCAGTAGGAGACAACGCTCAAGTCACCTAGTACCTGCACAAACAATAAAGAACCTTGCAACCAACGCGATAAAGGGGTTGTCAATCCCTTCACGGCCACATGCAAAAGTGAGATCTAATAAAGATAATAAGATAAATAGTTTTGGTATTTTTGTTGTATAGATTGGAAAGTATGCAATATAAATAAAAGAGATGAAATATAATAAGAAAGAGACCCGGGGGCCATAGGTTTCACTAGTGGCTTCTCTCGAGATAGCATACATTATGGTGGGTGAACAAATTACTGTCGAGCAATTGATAGAGGAGTGCATAGCTATGAGAATATCTAGGCAATAATTATGATTATAGGCATCACGTCCGTGTCAAGTAGATCGAAACGATTCTTCATCTACTACTATTACTCCACACAGGACCGCTATCTAGCATGCATCTAGAGTATTAAGTTCATAAGAACAGAGTAACACATTAGGCAAGAAGACATGATGTAGAGGGATACACTCAAGAAATATGATATAAACCCCATCTTTTTATCCTCGATGGCAACAATACAATATGTGCCTTGCTACCCCTACTGTCACTGGGAAAGGACACCACAAGATTGAACCCAAAGCAAAGCACTTCTCGCATTGCAAGAAAGATCAATCTAGTAGTCCAAACTAAACCGATAATTCGAAGGGACTTGCGAAGATAACAAATCATGCATATAGGAATTCAGAGAAGAACCAAATAATATTCATAGATAATCGTGATCATAAATCCACAATTCATCGGATCTAGGCAAACAAACCGCAAAGGAGTATCACATCGAATAGATCTCCAAGAACATCGAGGAGAACTTTGTATTGAGAATCAAAGAGAGAGAAGAAGCCATCTAGCTAATAACTATGGACCTGAAGGTCTGTGGTAAACTACTCATGCTTCATAGAAGAGGCTATGGTCTTGATGTAGAAGCCCTCCGTGATCAATTCCCCCTCCAGCAGATCGCAGGAAAAGGCCCCAGATGGGATCTCACGAGTACAGAAGGTTGCGGCGGTGGAAAAGTGGTTTCATGGCTCTCCTGGATGTTTTTAGGGTACAAGAGTATATATATATATATATATAGGCGAAAGAAGTACGTCGGTGGAGCTCCATGGGGCCCACGAGGGTGGGGGCGCACCCTCCTTCCTCGTGGCCGCCTCACGGACTTCCAGACTTCCACTCCAAGTCTCCTGGATTGTGTTTGTTCCAAGAAAGATCCCCGTGAAGGTTTCGTTCTATTTGATATTCCTTTTCTGCGAAACACTAAAATAGGAAAAAAACAGAAACTGGCACTGGCCTTTGGTTAATAGGTTAGTCCCAAAAATAATATAAAAGAGCATATTAAAGCCCATTAAGCATCCAAAACAGATAATATAATAGCATGGAACAATCAAAAATTATAGATACGTTGGAGACGTATCAGGATCCCCAAGCTTAATTCCTACTCATCCTCGAGTAGGTAAATGAGAAAAACAGAATTTTTGATGTGGAATGCTACCTAACATAATCATAAATGTAATTTTCTTTATTGTGGCATGAATGTTTAGATCCAAAAGATTCAAGAAAAAAGTTTAATATTGACATAAAAATAATAATACTTCAAGCATACTAATAAAGTAATCATGTATTCTCAACATAACATGGCCAAAGAAAGCTATCCCTACAAAATCATATAGTCTAGCTATCCTCTATCTTCATCACACAAAATATTTAAATCATGCACAACCCTGATGACAAGCCAAGCAATTGTTTCATACTTTGATGTTCTCAAACTTTTTCAATCTTCACGCAATACATGACCGTCAGCCATGGACATAGCAATATAGGTGAAATAGAATGGTGGTTGTGGAGAAGACAAAAAGGAGAAGATAGTCTCACATCAACTAGGCGTATCAACGGGCTATGGAGATGCCCATAAATAGATACCAATGTGAGTGAGTAGGGATTGCCATGCAACGGATGCACTAGAGCTATAAGTGTATGAAAGCTCAACAAGAAACTAAGTGGGTGTGCATCCAACTCGCTTGCTCACGAAGACCTAGAGAAATTCTAAGGAAGTCCATCATTGGAATATACAAGCCAAGTTCTATAATAAAAAATTCCCACTGGTACATGAAAGTGACAACATAGGAGACTCTCTATCATGAAGATCATGGTGCCACTTTGAAGCACAGGTGTGGTAAAAGGATAGTAGCATTGTCCCTTCTCTCTTTTTCTCTCATTTTTTATTTGGGCCTTTCTCTTTTTTTATGGCCTCTTTTTTTCGTCCGGAGTCTCATCCCGACTTGTGGGGGAATCATAGTCTCCATCATCCTTTCCTCACTGGGACAATGCTCTAATAATGAAGACCATAACACTTTTATTCACTTACAACTCAAGAATTACAACTCGATACTTAGAACAAAATATGACTCTATGTGAATGCCTCTGGCGGTGTACCGGGATGTGCAATGAATCAAGAGTGACATGTATGAATACAGGGAAATAAATAGTGGCGGAAGAGCGTCGTGCTGGGAAGCATTCCGGCGAAGCCCTCGCAGAGGAGGGCAAAGAGGGACATGCACGCCATGGCATTCGTCATAAAATAAAGAAGATGGAAGCCGTAGGTGTGCATGGCATCATTGAAAAAGTCGGAGAAAGGGGGCAGATCCCACAGGAGAAGTAGTCAACGGAGAAAGGGTACCAATTCGGGCCAGCTTGAGCAAAATCAGCAGGGATGATGTGCGTGGCCGGATGCCCTGTTGTCTTCGCCCCCCACAGAGGCCTGAAGTAGTCCCTGAGGTGGACCGCATCAACCGTCGAGGGGAAGAAGGCAAGCTGCGTCCGAAGCGCTGCCGACTCGCTCTCCGGCATCTCCTCCTCGGCGTCCTTGGCCATTCCCTTGCCCTTACTGGTTTTGGGTGCCATGGCGGCCGGGGAAGAGGTGAATAATCTGGAGCGATGGGAGATTGGGGGTGATGAGGTTATGTACCTAGGCTAGGGCCAGAGGCCTGACCTGGACACCTTCCCCTAGGACATCACCCTAAAGCCAGAATCATTCAAAGGGTACCATCATCCACTCGACCAGAGACGTTCCACTGGGAAGAATCAATGTCACTCGACCATCGCAGAAGCCACTCGACGAGCAGAAGATCTAAAGCCACTCTGCACCAACAACAGTCGAGCATTTACTTATAGGCTTAATTGTCATTTATAGCACTTAATGGCTAGTGAGGGAGTCCTGGATTAGGGGGTCTCCGGATAGCCGGACTATCTCCATTGGCCGGACTGTTAGACTATGAAGATACAAGATTGAAGACTTCATCTCGTGTCCGGATGGGACTCTACTTGGCGTGGAAGGCAAGCTAGGCAATACGTATATGGATATCTCCTCCTTTGTAACCGACCTTGTGTAACCCTAACCCTCTCCGGTGTCTATATAAACCGAACAGTTTTAGTCCGTAGGACAACAATCACAACATACAATCATACCATAGGTTAGCTTCTAGGGTTTAGCCTCTCTGATCTCATGGTAGATCTACTCTTGTACTACCCATATCATCAATATTAATCAAGCAGGACGTAGGGTTTTACCTCCATCAAGAGGGCCCGAACCTGGGTAAAACATCGTGTCCCCTGCCTCCTGTTACCATCCGGCCTAGACGCACAGTTCGGGACCCCCTACCCGAGATCCACCGGTTTTGACACCGACATTGGTGCTTTCATAGAGAGTTCCTCTGTGTCGTCGCTGTTAGGATTGATGGCTCCTACTATCATCGATAGCGATGCGGTCCAGGGTGAGACTTTTCTCCCCGGACAGATCTTCGTATTCGGCAGCTTTGCACCGTGGGCTAATTCGCTTGGCCATCTGGAGCAGATTGAAAGCTACGCTCGTGGCCATCAGGTCAGATTTGGAAGTTTGAACTACACGGCCAACATCCGCGGAGACTTGATCTTCGACGGATTTGAGCCACAGCCGGGCGCGCCGCACTGTCGCGATGGGTATGACCTAGCTCTGCCGCCGAATAGTACCCCAGAGGCCACGCCCGCATCAGCTCCGACCGTTAGTTCGGAGCCAACTGCGCAAATCAAGGAAGGGTGGTTAGACACCGCCTCAGGGGCTGCAGTCTCAATGGCGATCAAGCCGAACACCAGCCTAAACCTCTGTGCAGCCCGTGACTCCAAGGTGCCGGACTCTTTTCCGAACTCCGAACCATCCGCGCCCCTGCCAATCGAATCCGATCGGGCGCCGATCATGGAATTCACCGCCGCGGATATCTTTCAGCACTCGCCCTTCGGCGACATTCTGAATTCACTAAGGTCTCTCTCTTTGCCAGGAGAGCCCTGGCCGGATTATGGCCAACAGGATTGGGATGCGGACGACGAAGAAATTTGACGCCCACCCACTTTGTAGCCACTGTCGATGATTTAACCTACATGCTCTACTTCGACTCCGAAGACATCGACGGTATGGACGATGATGTCGGAGACAAACATGAACCAGCACCTATAGGGCAATAGAAAGCCACCTCGTCATATGACATATACATGGTGGATACACCCAAAGAAGGCAATGGCGATGGGATAGCGGAGGATGACCCCTCCAAGAAGCAACCCAAACGCCGACGTCAGCGACGCCGCTCTAAGTCCCGCCAAAGCAAAAGTGGTGATACCGGCACATGAGATAATAACACTCCGGATAGTGCCGAAGAAAACAACAATCCCCTCCAGCAAGATTTAGAGCAGGAGAATGAAGGAGCCAGCTCTCCTGAGAGAGCGGCAGACGGAGAGGAGGAGGATGACAATTACATCCCCCCCCCTCCGAAGACGAGGCAAGCCTCGGCGACAATGAATTCGCCGTCCCAGAGGATCCCGTCAAACAAGAGCGCTTCAAGCGCCGGCTTGTGGCCACGGCAAATAGCCTGATGAAAAAGCAACGGCAGCTTCAAGCTCATCAAGATCTGCTAGCTGACAAATGGACTGAAGTCCTCGCGGCCGAGGAATATAAACTCGAGTGCCCCTCCAAGAGCTACCCAAGGTGCAGGTTACTACCCCGACTGGAGGAAGAAGCGTATGATACGGCTGATCGGCCACCTCGTGGCCACGATAGAGAGGCATTCCAGCCAAAAGCTCAGCCTCCACCCCAACGCCATTCAAATAAAAAGGCATGGGGAGATACGCCAGACCTGCGAGACATATTGGAGGACAATGCAAAGCATTCAAGATCGATCTATGGATCACGAGGGCGCACCACTCTGCGAGACGACAAACGTCATGCCGGATACAGTAAAAGCAAATCCGGCCGGGCCGAACACAGCGGGCAAGACCCATTCGAGCTGCGTCGCGATATAGCCCAATACAGAGGCGCCGCACACCCCTTATGCTTCACAGACGAAGTAATGGAACATCAATTTCCAGAAGGTTTCAAACCTGTAATAGCGAATCATACGACGGCACAACGGATCCCGTAGTATGGATTGAGGACTTCCTCCTCCACATCCACATGGCCCGCGGCGATGACTTACACGCCATCAAATACCTCCCACTAAAGCTCAAAGGACCAGCGCGGCACTGGCTTAACAGCTTGCCAGCGGACTCCATTAGCTGTTGGGAAGATCTGGAAGCCGCATTCCTCGACAACTTTCAGGGCACTTATGTGCGACCACAAGACGCCGATGATTTGAGCCACATAATTCAGGAGCCAGAAGAGTCGGCCAGGCAATTCTGGACTCGGTTCCTTACAAAGAAAAATCAAATCATCGACTGTCCGGATGAGGAGGCCTTAGCGGCTTTCAAGAACAACATCCGAGACAAGTGGCCAGCCCGGCACCTTGGTCAGGAAAAGCCGAAATCTATGGCAGCTCTCACGACGCTCATGACCCGCCTTTGTGCGGGAGAAGACAGCTGGCTGGCTCGCAGTAATAACATATCAAAGAACCATGGTACCTCAGATACCAAGGACGGCAATAGCAGGTCATGTCGCAACAAGCATAAGCGTCGCATTAACAGCGAAAATACTGAGGATACGGTAGTCAATGCCGGATTCAAAGGCTCTAAACCCTGTCAGCCGAAAAAGCCATTCAAACAAAGTACGTCGGGTCCGTCCAGCTAGGACCATATACTCGATCGCTCATGTCAAATACACGGCACCCCAGACAAGCCAGCCAATCACACCAACAGGGATTGTTGGGTGTTCAAGCAGGCCGTCAAGTTAATTGCTGAAAATAAGGACAAGGGGCCGCATAGCGATGACGAGGAGGAGCCCCGGCAGCCGCACACTGGAGGACAGAAGAGGTTTCCCCGGCAAGTGCGGACGGTGTACATGATATACGCAACCCACATCCCCAAGAGGGAGAGGAAGCGTGCACTTAGGGACGTATATGCATTGGAGCTAGTCGCCCCAAAGTTCAACCCTTGGTCCCCCTGTCCGATCACCTTCGATCGCAGGGACCACCCCACTAGTATCCGTCATGGCGGATTCGCCGCACTGGTCCTAGACCCAATCATCGACGGATTTCACCTCACTCGAGTCCTTATGGACGGCGGCAGCAGCCTGAACCTGCTTTATCAGGACACGGTGCGCAAAATGGGTATACACCCCTCAAGGATCAAACCCACAAAAACGACCTTTAAGGGCGTCATTCCAGGTGTAGAGGCCCATTGCATAGGCTCAATTACACTGGAAGTGGTCTTCGGATCCCCGAATAACTTCCGAAGCGAAGAGTTAATCTTCGATATAGTCCCGTTCGGCGGTGGTTATCACGCGCTGCTCGGGCGAACCGCATTTGCTAGATTCAATGTGGTACCGCATTATGCATACCTCAAGCTCAAGATGCTAGGACCTCGCGGAGTTATTACAGTCAATGGAAACACAGAGCGCTCTCTCCGAACAGAGGAGCACATCGCGGCCCTCGCAGCAGAAGCGCAAAGCAGCCTCTCAAGGAAATCAACCAGTTCGGCGCTTCACAGCCCGGACACCTTCAAGCGCGCTCAGGGCAATCGGCAAATAGACCGCCTGGCGCGATCTGAGCTCGTGTAGCAATATGGCGGCCACCCCAATCCCAGCCCAACGGCGATATTCGTGCCGCGCGTACATAATTACGCATTAAAAATACCATGGGCACAGGTGGGGAGGGGGGCACAACTGCACTAGGGGCTTCCCGTTTGGTCATTTTTCTGTTTTTTCAGGACCTTAATATCTGGAAACACTGTCCCGCAGCACTATTGCCGAACACATGATGCAGCAACCAAGGAGGCAGACAGCTATGTCATACCACGGAATTCCCAGGTTGATTACAGTAATGAGTGAAATATTCAATTTAATATCATTCCTCAGCTTGCCCTTGGAAGGGACTTAGTCCTACTCTTTGCTTATCGCACTATCTGTATCACTCTGCTTTAACACAGTTTTTTAATAAACAATGCATGACATTACGACTATTATTGCATTTTTGTTATATATATCTATGTGTTCATTAATGACGCTTGCAACCGTACACCTTGGTACGACCAATACACCAGGGGCTCACATACCCCACAATATGGTGTGAAAAGTCCGAACACTTTCACAAGTGCGGCACCCCGAACTTATAGCATTATATGCATCAGCTCCGAATCATGTCTTTGGTCAAATGTTGGGTTTGCCCAGCTCCTATGTTTTGGTACCTTACGTTCCGCTCCATCGGCTAAGGTAGCACTAGGAGAACTACTGCGATTGTGCCCCGGTTCTGCCGGGCCGAGCACCTCAGTAGAGAAAGCTAAAACTGACTGTCATGATAAGGCGAGAGACTGGTCGTTGTTCGGTGAGGTTTTTCGAGTCCCTAAACACTTATGCTGCTTAGGGCGAGGGGCCGGCTCCGTCCGGCTTACAGGCGTGTATCGCGCCCCGAATTCGGCCTTCCGAACACCAGGGGCTTCGCCGAAATTTAAAATTATAGAATTCTATGGCTAAGTGAGAGTGATAAATCATTATTAGTCCGGTTGCCTTGTTCGCTGTGCTGAGCACCTCCCTCGAAGGACCCCAACATGGGAACAAGAGTTCTTAGGTTTATCCCGAACACCCCAGCACTCGTGGCATGGGGGCAGAAGCCGAGGACTAGCCATCTCTCAGATTGGATAAACAGCCAAACAGAAGGTAATATTTTAAATTCCAATAAGCGTTGCATAGCGCATATGAAACAAGTTTTCATACATATAGGATAAAACGAGCAAGTCTCATTCAAATATTACATCTTTTGAACACTCATCCGCGATAAGACGGGCACCCGGCAGAACACCCTCGTAGTACATCTCGGGGTAGCGGTGCTCCTTGCCCTCCGACGGCCCCTCCTTGATCAGCTTCACGGCGTCTAGCTTGACCCACTTCAATTTCACACGGGCGAAAGCCCGGCGTGCACCTTCAATGCAGACAGATCACTTGACGACCTCCAGCCGTGGGCAGGCATCCACAAGCCGCCTCACCAGGCCGAAGAAGCTGTTCGGAAGGGCGTCGCCAGGCCACAGCCGGACTATAAAGCTCTTCATGGCCTGATCGGCTGCCTTATGTAGCTCGACCATCTGCTTCAGCTGGTCTCTCATTGGCACCAGATGTTCAGCCTCAGCATACTGAGACCAGAACAACTTCTCTGTCGAGCTTCCGTCCTCGGCCTGGTAAAATTGTGCGGCATCGGACACACTGCGGGGCAAATCTGCGAATGCTCCTGAAGAGCTCCGGATCCGGGTAAGTAATTGGTAATTTACTTTTACATGCTTGCTCTGCATATAGAATGCCTTACCCGCCTCTATCTTCTTCATTGTGTCGATCTCCTGGAGGGCCTTCTGGGCCTCGGCCTTGGCACTCTTTGCGCTCTCAAGGGCCGCGGCAAGCTCAGACTCTCGCATCTTCGAGTCAAGCTCCAACGCCTCGTGCTTTGTCACGAGAGCCTGGAGCTCTTGCTGCACCTCGCCCACCCGAGCCTCGTGCTTCTCTCGCTCGGTGCGCTCCTTGGCCGCTGTATCTCCGGCCTTGGTTAGTGTTTGCTTCAGGGTCGCCACCTCGGTCGTGGCCCCTGGCAAACATACAATGATCCTGTAATTTTGCAATCACGTCCTTTTTTATATATACATTTCTATAGACAGGGTATTACTTACCCTTGTTCTCCTCGAGCTGCCTCTTGACCAGGCCGAGCTCTTTCCTGGACCCCTCGAGGTCCTGCTTCAGCACGGCGACCTCCGCAGTCAGTGCGGCGGACGCCAGCAGCAAAGCCTGCATACGCATATTGACATACTTATATTAGACTCCTGCGATATTATTTGATCCTCTGTTCGGCTTTTCTTTGTGAACACCGAACAAAGCATCAGGGGCTACTGTCTATGCGGTAATATTTCTACTACATTTTAAAACACTTACCTCAAAGCCTGTTAGAAGGCTGGCACAGGCTTCAGTCAATCCGCTCTTGGCGGACTGAACCTTTTGGATCACCGCACTCATGATACTGCGGTGCTCCTCGTCGATGGAAGCGCTGCGAAGCGCTTCCAGTAGATTGTCCGGTGCCTCTGGATGGACAGAGGTCACCGGCACAGGCATCTTGCCCCTCTTAGAGGGAGGCCGCCTGCCTGAGCCCGGAACTGCTGGAGGGTCCGGCACGGTGTTCGGCGGAGGGCCAAACTCGGAGCTCTTGGGGGCCCCGTCCCCTCGGCTCCCGGAGTCCGGAAGGTCGCCTTGAGGCGCCTCCGGGACTGTCTCCCCTTGATCCGGTGCCTCTTGAGAAAACACCTCAGCGTCGTTGGCAGGATGAGGGGAGGTGGCGGTCGGGACTGGATCGCTATCCATGTCCGACAAGCCCAAGGAGTCGTCCGATGATACATCGATACTGTCTCGTGGCGGCCTGCATAATTGCGTTCGGCGTTAGGGAAAGCAGTGCGACAAAGGAATCCTATGAGTTACTCTGGTATCCGAATACTTACAATCTCCCTGGGGGCTTGACCCTGGGTAACCACTCGTCTTCGCCTTGGTCGGCGGCGGTGGAACTGTCTGGAAGGAGAGTCCTTCCCTTCTTGGACCCTCCGGCCTCCCCAGTTGGGGCGGCCTTCCTTTTCTTGTCTCCCCCAGTTGGTGGGGGAGCATCTTCTTCTTCCTCTTCCTCGTCTTTAGGGGAAGAGTGTGCCGCAGAGTCATCGGACGGTGAGTCCGACGACGCCTGGCGTCGGGAACTCTTTCGGGTTCCCTTGGCCTTCTTGGTCTTCTCCGGCACCTTATAAGGGGCCGGAGTTAGCATCTTCGCCAGAAGAGCGTCTGCAGGGCCTTCGGGCAAAGGAGCCGGACAGTCGATCTGTCCGACCATCTTCTGCCAGTCCTGTCAAAGGTACAGGAGTTTAGATCCCGCATAGAGTCAATCTATATGAAAAATAAGTATGCTGTGAAAGGTAAAGCACCTTACAACACTGGCTTGGCGCTTCGCGCTGAATCCGCGATCCTCAGTAATAGGGGGGGA
Source organism: Triticum urartu (assembly GCF_003073215.2). Lineage (NCBI taxonomy): Eukaryota > Viridiplantae > Streptophyta > Magnoliopsida > Poales > Poaceae > Triticum > Triticum urartu. The sequence goes on along the minus strand of NC_053026.1, from coordinate 166,354,331 downwards.
CCTCGGTGCTCTTGAACAGCACCCTCCAGGCGTCTTCATGAGTCCTGTTGAAGAGCCTGTTCAGAGTTCGGTGTTGCGCCAGATTGAACTCCCACAAGTTGAACTCCCGTTGTTGGCACGGGAGTAGCCGGCGGATGAGCATAACTTGGACTATGTTGACAAGCTTGGGCTTCTTGTCCACCATGTTTTGAATACATGTTTGGAGTCCGGTCAGCTCTTTCGAATTACCCCAGGATAGGCCCTTCTCTTTCCAGGAGGTGAGCCGCGTGGGGATGCCAGATCGGAACTCAGGGGCCGCTGCCCATGTAGGGTCACGCAGCTCGGTGATATAGAACCACCTCGATTGCCACCCCTTTATGGTTTCCACAAAGGAGCCCTTGAGCCATGTTATGTTGGGAATCTTGCCCACCATGGCGCCTCCGCACTCCGCCTGGCGGCTGCCCACCACCTTCGGCTTGACATTGAAGGTCTTCAGCCATAAGCCGAAGTGGGGCTTGATGCGGAGGAAGGCCTCGCACACGACGATAAACGCCTAGATGTTGAGGACGAAGTTCGGGGCCAGATCGTGGAAATCCAGGCCGTAATCGAACATGAGCCCCCAGATGAATGGATGGAAAGGGAATCCTAGTCCATGGAGGAAATGGGTGAGGAATACTACCCTCTCATGGGGCCTGGGGGTGGGGATGAGCTGCCCCTCATCTGGGAGCCGGTGCACGATGTCGTCAGGAAGGTATCCGGCTCTCCTCAGTTTCTTGATGTCTCCCTACGTGACGGAGGAGACCATCCACTTGCCTCCCGCTCCGGACATGGTTAGAGAAGGTTGAGGTGGAAGAGTGGACTTGGGCGCTAGAGCTCGAGTGTGCGAAAACGGATGAGCAAAGGAGGAAGAAGGCGTGGATAGAAAGGTGAATCCTTATCCCTTTATATGGGCGGACGAAACTAAGTGTCCCCACTTTCCTAGTAAAACTTTCTTATCCCCCAAGTGCCACAATTGATGGCGCGGTTGGGTTACCCACGCCCGTATTGATGAGAATCCCATAATAAGGGGACACGATCTCTGCTTTGACAAGACGTGTCGAAAAACTGCCTCGCGTTATGTTCGGGGCTGGTTAAAGGAAATGGTTCGAATAATCACCGGGCCATGACATAACATCATGCTGCCAAAACAAGCTAGCAAATTAGATCTGCGGAAATATTATTCTCTCTACGGTGGAATGTGGAACTTATTTTGCAGGGTTGGACACTATCCTCGTATTCAAATTCTTCTGTGATGTATTCGGAGAAGGAACCCGCCTTGCAATGCCGAAGACAATACTGTGTGCCGGACTCATCGTCATTGAAGCCTGGTTCAGGGGATACTAAGGGAGTCCTGGATTAGGGGGTCTCCGGACAGCCGGACTATCTCCATTGGCCGGACTGTTAGACTATGAATATACAAGATTGAAGACTTCGTCTCGTGTCCGGATGGGACTCTACTTGGCGTGGAAGGCAAGCTAGGCAATATGTATATGGATATCTCCTCCTTTGTAACCGACCTTGTGTAACACTAACCCTCTCTGGTGTCTATATAAACCGAAGGGTTTTAGTCAGTAGAACAACAATCACAACATACAATCATACCATAGGCTAGCTTCTAGGGTTTAGCCTCTCTGATCTTGTGGTAGATCTACTCTTGTACTACCCATATCATCAATATTAATCAAGCAGGACGTAGGGTTTTACCTCCATCAAGAGGGCCCGAACCTGGGTAAAACATCGTGTCCCCTGCCTCCTGTTACCATCCGGCCTAGACGCACAGTTCGGGACCCCCTACCCGAGATCCGCCGGTTTTGACACCGACAGCTAGCGTTACCAGTAACGTTCCTCTCTTAATGTACATTGAACCCTGTGTAACGAAGAGGAGCAGGGGTCCTGGCGCACTCTATATAAGCCACCCCCCTCCTCTGGGACAAGGGTTCGCATCTTTTGTAAACACACACACACATATAATCCAGTCGACCGCCTCAGGGCACCGAGACGTAGGGCTGTTACTTCTTCCGAGAAGGGCCTGAACTCATAAAACTCATGTGTACAACTACTCCATAGCTAGGATCTTGCCTCCTCATACCTACCCCCCATTCTACTGTCAGTCTTAGATCCACGACAGTTGGCGCCCACCGTGGGGCAGGTGTCTTAGCAGTTTATTGGAGAAGTTGCGATTCCTCCGATTCCCATCATCATGGTTTCCGACAGAGGATTGGCTGAAGGCCGTGAGATCCGTCTCGGCATGCTCGTCTTCATCGCCGATGACTCCGCTTGGCTCCATGAGGCTCCACTCGACGTTGAGGCGCTCACCGTCCGCAGGGCGACACACTTCCATGCGTGTGTTCGCGGCGTCCTTCTTCGGCAACTGTCGACTCCATATCAGTCGGCTCCTATGGCAACCTCCCTCTCTGTTGTTCACCGGCGCCAGCGATCCGGTCGGTCGCGGCTTCAGCGGTGGGTGAGGCACGCGGTGGCCCGCCAATCGGCTACCCCACAAATCGTGGCAATCGAGCCCGATGAAACTCTCTACGGCCTGTTGATCTGTCGACTGGCTCCATCGAGACTGCGTCCGAATGCGACAGCAGCGACCCCAGAGAACTAGGTTTTGATGCAAGGTCTATCCTCATTCAAGGTCTGGTTGATAGGAACAAAGCTCATAGAGAAGGCCACGATAGAAATCATCCGACTGAAAGCAGGGTGCACATTTCAGGACCCGAGTGTTTTAGCAGAGCCATCAGAGCAGCAGTGATTCCTCCCAACTTCAGGTTGGCGACTGGAGTCAGCAAGTTCACCAGCGAATCCAAGCTAGACACTTGGCTTGAGGGTTACCGAGTGGCTGTGCAGATTGGTGGTGGCAATGATGATGTAGCCATGAAGCACCTCCCCTTGATGTTGGAGGGCTCTGTTAGAGCGTGGTTGAATCAGTTGGCTCCTGGCAGCATATACAGTTGGGAGGAACTTGCTCGAGTGTTTGTTAGGACCTTTGAAGGCACTTGCAAAAGGCCGGCAGGGTTGACGGAATTGCAGTGTTGTGTCCAGAAACCGAATGAAACTTTGAGGGATTATATCCAGAGATGGATCACGTTGCACCATACAGTGAAGAATGTGTCAGATCACCAAGCAATTTGTGCCTTCAAGGAAGGCGTTAAGTATCGAGAGTTGAACCTAAAATTCGGTCGGACAGGAGATATGACTCTGACTCACATGATGGAGATTGCCACCAAATATGCCATTGGTGAAGAGGAAGACCGACTCCGGAGTGGCAAACACAAAACAGTCGCCCAAGAAACCGGAGGAGGGAATTCCAGTCTGAAACAGAAGCAAAAGGCCGAACCAGCTGCTCCTGGTGAAGCTTTAGCTGTTGCCCAAGGAAAGTTCAAAGGAAAACCCAAAGGGCCTTGGGCTCCCAAAAAAGTTAAGGATAAAGATGGGAATGATGTGTTGGATTTACCGTGCCATATTCATACCAAGAAAGATGAAGAGGGGAACATCATATACCCTAAACACACCACTCGACAGTGTCGTTTCCTGATCCAACAGTTCCAAGAGAAACAACCCAAGGAAAAGTAAAAGGAGTCGGGCGGAGGTGAGGATAGGGAAGAAGATGATGACGGCTTTCCCAATGTCAATTCCACGCTGATGATTTTTGCTGATGTTGAAAGCAAAAGTCGATTGAAGGTTATTAACAAGGAGGTGAACATGGTTGCTCCGGCAACACCCAGTTATCTGAAGTGGTCCCAGACTACCATCACATTCGACCAGTCAGACCACCCAGCGCATATAGCCACCCCTGGGAGGCAAGCACTAGTGGTCGACCCAGTAGTCGAAGGCACTCGATTGACTAAAGTGCTGATGGATGGTGGAAGTGGCGTGAATATCCTTTATGCTGAAACCTTGAAGGGAACGGGCATTCCAATGTCCAAGCTTAGTGAAAGCAACATGAGTTTCCACGGTGTTATACCCGGCAAGAAGGCTCAGTCACTCGGCCAGATCTCACTTCATGTGGTTTTCGGTGATTCCAAGAATTACCGCAAGGAAAAGTTGATGTTTGAGGTAGTGAATTTCAAGAGTGCTTACCATGCCATTCTGGGGAGACCCGCTTATGAACGTTTTATGGCTCGACCATGTTACGTCTATCTCAAATTGAAGATGCCTGGTCCCAAAGGAGTAATCACTGTCACCGGCAATCGGCAGAAGGCAGAAGAGTGTTTTTGGAAGGGCTCAAAAATTGCCGATGCACAGATGGCAGTAGTGGAACTGCAAGAGTACCAGAAAAATGCATATCCAAATGATTGCTGCGAGCCAAGAAGCCTGCCATAGAGTCCGCATTTCAGTCGTCAGGAGAAACAAAGGTGATTCATATCCACCCGACTGATCCCAATGCTGCTCTGACCCATATCTCGTCAACACTCGACATCAAATAGGAAGAAGCGCTCATCCAGTTCCTCCGTGAGAACTGGGACATCTTTGCATGGAAACCTTCTGACATGCCGGGTGTACCCAGGGGACTGGTTGAGCATCGTTTGCGAGTCGACCTGAAAGTAAAACCAGTCAAGGAACATCTTCGACGGTCCGCCGTCCAGAAGAGAAAAGCAATTGGCGAGGAAATGGCTCGGCTCCTGGCAGCTGAGTTCATTCGAGAGATTTACCACTCCGAGTGGCTCTCCAATGTTGTCATGGTCCCCAAGAAGGATGGTGCACTTCGCATGTGCATTGACTTCAAGCATATCAATCGGGCCTTCCCGAAAGATCATTTTCCTCTTCCCCGCATCGACCAAATTGTTGACTCAACTGCGGGGTGTGAGCGCTTGTCCTTCTTGGACGCCTATTCCGGGTACCATCAGATCCAACTGTATGGACCCGATGAGATAAAAACGTCTTTCATCACTCCATTCGGATGTTTCTATTATGTCACTATGCCATTCATCCTGAAGAATGCCGGAGCCACATTCATGAGGATGATCCAGAAGTGTCTGCTCTCCCAAATCAGTCAGAATGTGGAAGCATACATGGATGACATTGTAGTCAAGTCACGTAAAGGTTCCGACCTGCTGGCTGACCTTGCTGAAACCTTTGCCAACCTCAGAAGGTATGATATCAAGCTTAATCCATCAAAGTGCACATTCGGAGTTCCTGGCGGAAAGTTACTCGGTTTCCTCGTTCCCGAACGAGGGATCGACGCTAACACAGAAAAAGTTGGTGCCATTCTTCAGATGAAACACCCTATGCGTGTGCACGATGTCCAAAAGCTTACTGGTTGTTTGGCCGCTCTAAGTCGATTCATTTCTCGTCTCGATGAAAAGGCACTGCCTCTTTACCGACTAATGAAGAAGTCTGATAAGTTCAACTGGACTCCCGAAGCTGATGCAGCGTTTGTAGAGCTCAAAGCCCTGCTTTCCACCCAGCCAGTGCTTGCTGCACTAATCAGCAAAGAGCCTTTACTACTTTACATTGCAGCCACTGGACAAGTTGTCAGTATAGTACTCATGGTTGAGCGGGAAGAAGAAGGAAAAACTTATAAAGTTCAGCGCCCAGTATATTACGTTTCTGAAGTCCTGACTCCATCAAAGCAAAGATGTCCCCATTATCAGAAGCTTGTTTATGGAATCTACATGACCACAAACAAGGTTGCACACTATTTTTCTGATCATTCCGTTACAGTCGTCAGCGACGCTCCATTATCGGAGATTCTGAACAACAGAGATGCAACTGGTCGAGTGGCAAAGTGGGCGATTGAACTCCTTCCCCTGGATATCAAGTTTGAAGTAAAGAAGGCTATTAAGTCCCAAGCAATAGCTGATTTCCTCGCTGAGTGGATCGAACAGCAACTTCTAGGCCAAATTCACTTGGAGCATTAGACCATGTTCTTCGATGGGTCTAAGATGCTGAATGGTTCCGGTGCTGGAGTGGTATTGGTCTCCCCCCGTGGTCAGAAACTTAGTTATGTTCTCCAGATTCACTTTGACTCCTCCAACAATGAGGCTGAATACGAGGCACTTTTGTATGGGTTGCGCATGGCCATTTCACTCGGCGTCCGTCGCCTCATGGTCTATGGCGACTCGGATTTAGTGGTCAATCAGGTGATGAAGGAGTGGGACGGCAGAAGCCCAGCCATGACTGGTTATTGTAATGCAGTAAGAAAGTTAGAAAAGAGGTTCGAGGGGTTAGAGCTCCATCACATCCCCCAACTGAAAAATCAAGCAGTCGATGATCTGGCAAAGATAGGCTCCAAGAGAGAAGCCATTCCCAGTAATGTGTTCCTAGAGCATATTCATGCACCTTCAGTTCAAGAAGATCCCTTCAGTGAAGAGCCCCCACAGCCGAAGAGTGCCACTGATCTGACTGAAATCGAGATTCCGGCCGTGGTCGACTTGATCATGGAAGTTTTGGTCATCACCCCCGATTGGACAGTACCATATATCGCATACATTCTTAGAAGAGAACTCCCAGAAGATGAAGAAGAGGCTCGACAGATCGTCCGTCGATCTAAGGGCTTCACCATGATAAGAGGACAGTTGTTCAGAGAAAGTGTGACTGGAGTTTTCCAGAAATGCATAACACCTGAAGAAGGTCGAGTGATCCTCAATGATATCCACTCCGGGACCTGTGGTCACCATGCGTCCTCTCGGACCATTGTGGCCAAAGCATACCGAGCGGGATTTTACTGGCCTCGAGCAAATGAGATGGCACAACAAATAGTCGACAAATGTGAAGGTTGCTAGTTCTACTCCAACATGTCTCACAAGCCTGCATCAGCCCTGAAAACCATTCCGCTCGTCTGGCCTTTTGCTGTTTGGGGATTGGATATGGTTGGACCTTTGAGGACTGGCAGGAGTGGATTCACTCATGTGCTTGTAGCAGTCGACAAGCTCACCAAGTGGATTGAAGCCAAGCCTATCAAGAACCTTGATGCCAGTACTGTTGTCAGCTTCATCAGAGAGATAGCATTCAGATATGGTGTTCCACACAGCATCATCACTGACAGCAGATCAAACTTTGATTCTGGTGAGTTCAGGACTTTTTGTGCTTCACAAGGTACTCGAGTCGACTATGCCTCGGTCGCTCACCCCCAGTCGAATGGACAGGCCGAAAGGGCAAATAGATTGATTCTCAAAGGACTAAAACCTCGCCTGATGCGTGACCTCAAACACGCAGTAGGAGCCTGGGTCGACGAACTTCCAGCAGTATTATGGGGATTGAGGACAACTACCAATCGGTTGACTGGCAGAACCCCGTTTTTCTTGGTTTATGGAGCCAAAGCTGTACTTCTGAGTGACTTGCTCCACAATGCACCCCGAGTCGAGCTTTTCACAGAGGAAGAAGCAGAACAAGCGCGACAGGATGCAGTTGACCTCCTTGAAGAAGAAAGAGAGATGGCCTTGATCCGATCAACCATTTATCAGCAAGATCTGCATCGATTCCATGCCAGAAATGTGAGGGGTCGAGCATTTCAAGAGGGAGACTTAGTTCTCCGAGTGGATCAGCAGAAACCACACAAGCTTGCTCCCTCTTGGGAAGGCCCCTTCGTGGTCACCAGAGTGCTCCACAATGGAGCGTACCACCTTTATGACGTCGAGCACAAGAAATGCGAGCCGCGCGCCTGGAATGCGGAGCTGCTCCGCCCCTTTTATACTTAAACACTCAGTCTGCTGAGATGTAATAAAAAACACCTTTGTATTTTGTTTATCAAAGTCAAGAGTTTTATAGTCTTCTAAAAAGATTGTCGATTGTTTATGTATGTTTCTGAAACCCCCAATGGGTGGCTTAGCTGCGAACCCGTTTCGCCTAAGTTGAAAAAATCCTACCGAGTGATGAGCAAGCCTCTCACTCAGGGGCTTAGCTGTAGTCCAGTACTCGCCTAAGTTTAAAAAACCTACCGAGTGATGAGCAAGCCTCTCACTCGGGGGCTTAGCTGCAGTCCAGTACTCGCCTAAGTTTCAAAAATCCTATCGAGTGATGAGCAAGCCTCTCACTCGGGGGCTTAGCTGCAGTCCAGTACTCGCCCAAGTTTCAAAAATCCTATCGAGCGATGAGAAAACCTCACACTCGGAGGCTTAGATGCAGTCCAGTACTCGCCTAAGTTTCAAAAATCCTACCGAGTGATGAGCAAACCTCACACTCGGAGGCTTAGCTGCAGTCCAGTACTCGCCTAAGTTTCAAAAATCCTACCGAGTGATGAGAAAACCTCACACTTGGGGGCTTAGCTGCAGTCCATTACTCGCCTAAGTTTCAAAAATCCTACCGAGTGATGAGCAAACCTCACACTCCGAGGCTTAGCTACAGTCCAGTACTCGCCTAAGTTCCAAAAATCCTACCGGGTGATGAGCAAACCTCACACTCGGAGGCTTAGCTGCAGTCCAGTACTCGCCTAAGTTCCAAAACCACCCTTATCCGCAAGCATGACGAGGTGCAAGTCGACTGTAATCCTCTCACAGAGCTACGCTACAAGTACAATGTCTGCTCCATCCCTATCCGCAAGGATGATGAGGTGCAGGTCGACTACAATCCCCTCACGGAGCTACGCTACAAGTACAATATCCGCTCCATCCCTATCTGCAAGGACGATGAGGTGCAGGTCGACCGCAACCCTCTCCTCGGAGCTGCGGCACAAATACAATGTGCGCTCCATCCTTATCCGCAAGGACGGCGAGGTGCGGGTCGACTGGGATATCCCCTTCAGAGTTGCATTTCGAAGGAGAGTCCGAGTGAAGAACAAGTTCTACTCGAAGATGAACGCAAGCATATGCAGAAGATAAACCAAGATCGGATAAAATCTCAAGAGTTTCAAAACGAAGATAAAAGTACTCAGGCATCAGGCCCGAAGGAGTTTAACGGTTATAGAAACCACTCGGCATTCCGAGGCAAGTTTAAATCTCAAGTTTGTTCATTCAACAGGAGGAGGGCTTGCAGGCTCGACGAATTCGTCCAAGTCAATTCCATCAGCGATCCGAGTAGCAGCAGCGATGAAAGTCTCCATGAAGGACTGGAAGTCATGCCTTTTGGTGTTGGCGACCTTGATCGCCGCCAGCTTATCTTCGCGGGCTTCCTTGCAGTGGACTCTTACCAGCGACAGAGGCACGTCAACACCGCATCGGGCAGAGGACTTCTTCCATTCTTGCCCCCGACCGGGGACCTCATTGAGTCGAGCCATCAGAGACTCGAGATCATTTTGAAGCGTTGCCCTTGGCCAGAGCGATGAGTCGATGTGCGAAACTGCCACCTTCAGACGGCCAAGATAACTTGTAACACTGCTGATGCGGGATTCTAGTCGAAGCACATTCATGGCAGCCTCGTCGCCAACTGGAGAAACGATAGGGTCCAAACCCGTCTCGATCTGTCCAGTCTCTTCTTCAAAGTTTTGGCAGAATTCTGCAGTCAAGGAGTTAGTGAGTCGACTGGACAGGACTAACTTACAAACAGTAAAGCAGTCGGATTAAAAGGAGTACCTTCGAGCATAAGAAAGAGCTTCTTGGCGAGGGTTCCCAGATAAGCTTCCAAGTCATTTCTCTTACGGGCCATGTCTTCCAGCTTCTCATTCAGAGCCACCTTATCCTTCTTCAGACGAGTTGCCTCTCGGTTGGATTCAGTGAGAGAGGACTTCAGCTTGCGTACTTCCTCTTCCAGCGCTCCGACTGAAGCCAGCTTCATGTCAGCAAGGGTAGTCTTCTCTTGAGCCTCCTTCTGCGCAGCTGCAAGGTCCAAGTCCTTCTTTTCTAGAGCCAACCTCATTTTCTCTGCAAAATAAGCAGTTAGATCAAACAAAAGATCGAAGGGATAATTTAAAGGACGATCGACATGAGCAGCCGATAGGCAGTTACCTTCCATACCAGCAACTTCATCTTGAGCCTTCTTCAATTTTTGTCGGGCCAGCTCCAGGTCAAGATTGAGTTGCCTCTGCTTCTCCTCAAATTCGGCGAACTTGGAAATGAGAGTGCAAGATTTATGCAGAGAGTAAAAGAAATATCAATCGACAAGATCAAAGGTTATTTACTTCCGAGTGAATAAAACTTCAAAGTTTACTCAGACCCCAACCGACTGCCTGCAGTCGATTGCGGTCTCGGGGACTACACCTAGTGGGTGCACTTGGCGTGCCCCCATTGGTTCAGTTTCCACTCGGCCGGTCCGCCCAGGTTGAGTATAAAAAGAAGAAGAAGAAGTACTCAGACCCCGGCTGACTGCCAACAGTCAACCGCGGTCTCGGGGACTACACCCAGTGGGTGCACTTGGCGTGCCCCCACTGGTTCAGTTCCCACTTGTCCGGCCCACCCAGACTGAGTGGAAGAAAGGAAAGAGAAAGAAGTTCTCAGACCCCAGCTGACTGCCAGCAGTCGACTGCGGTCTCGGGGACTATACCCAATGGGTGCACTTGTCGTGGCCCCACTGGTTCAGATCCCACTCGACCAGACCGAGTGGAAGAATACAAATACTAAAGACAACAAAACACCCAGTGGGTGTACAGATTCGAAGCAGACAACAAGAGATTGTTTGAAGGGAAATATTCAGGTAGCATATCCTAATAGAACAAGTTCAGTCGGAAGTCAATTTACCTAGACATTGGCTCGAAGAGCCACGCTAGCGTCATAATAAGTAGCCTGGCTATTGTCGTGAACCAACTTCATCCGCTCCATCATTACGCCAGCCTGACAGATAGCCTCCGCAATGGTGTTCGACTAGTTTTCCGGAACATGATAGGTGGTGAAGAAGGGGACAGACGGTCCAGGCGCAGCAGCTTTGAGCTTCGAGGCATGAGGTTGAATGGCCGAAGAAAACACTGGTACAGTCGACGGTGCGAGGCATTCACTCGACACTGGGACAGGAAAAGTTATAGAGGCTCTACCTGCATCTTTGGGTTGTTGGACTGTTGGTTCTGTCGCCAGTTCCGACTGAGATACCTTGCCAGCTATCACTTTCTTGCTCCTTCTGGGCCTCGGTATCACGTCTTCATCGTCATCCGGAAGCTCGATAAGATTGGGCGGGGCTGCAAAGAAATAGTCGACCCCAAATGAATCACTAGAATTTAATCGACCAAATAATCAAGAACAAGATCACGAGAATTGTACCTGGGTTGGAGGTAACCGCATCTTCTATCTCCTCGTCTCGGTACTGGTGGGTGGAAGTTCCAGAGGTGGCAGCACTACAAACGTCAACATCCAGTCGGTCACGTTCGGTTACACAAGTCAACCAAAGGATCAGGTAAGATTGTTACCCAGAGATAGTAGGAATGACCACTTTGATTTTGGGCAAAGCCTTCGGCGGTTTGGAAGATGTGGCCTTCGGTGGTTTCGACACTGGAGGCGGCGCGGTCTTGGGCTGCTTCGGTGCCTTCTCAGTCGGCACTGGAGAAGACGTCCTAGGGCGCTTTGAAGACTGCCGAGTTGGCGCGGCCACCAGGTCGGGGGTGCTTGCCGGGTCGTGAACGTGCTTGGACCTTCTTTCTCTGCGAGGAGGCGAGTCGACCTCTTCTTCATCACTTGGGTCTTCGCTCTCCTCGTCCTCCTCTGCATCCGAGTGCCACTCGCCACTCTCTTCTCCGCTTGCCTCTCCCTCAAGATCTTGCTCCTGCACTCCATTGGGCATTGAGTACATATCAACAAGAGCTTGAAAGACAAAGAACAAAAGAAAGGCAGTCGACCGTCAACAAGATGGTACATGGTCAATCAAGAAAACACACGACAATGCAGAATCGTACATGTTCTGGCTGGCGCAAATGGTCGAATGGAACCACCCTCCTGGACCCCTTGGGGTTATCCTTGTTGCCGGTAATGCCTCTCAGCCACTGCACTACCGTGTCCTCACTGACATCCTCCAGGTGGATCCGAGTGGAATCCTCGATTCCCGAATACATCCACATCGGATGGTCATGAGCTTGGAGTGGTTGGATTCGTCGACTGAGGAAGACCTCTAGCAGGTCCATACCGGTCACTCTGTCGCGGACGAGTTGGACCACCCGCTCGACCAACACCTTCACCTGCGCCTTCTCCTCTGGGATCACTCTCAAGGTGGAGGGCTTCTCTACTCGGGCCATGGTAAAGGGGGGAAGTCCAGTCGACCGACCCGGGGTCGGCTGGTCCTTGCAGTAGAACCAGATCGACTGCCAACCCCGGACCGAGTCGGGAAGGACCATAGTTGGGAAAGTGCTTTTGTTCCTTGTCTGAATTCCAAGGCCCCCGCACATCTGTATCACTTGTGTCCTCTCGTCACTCGGGTTGGCCTTCTTGACCGTCTGAGAACGACACGTGAATATGTGCTTGAAGAGACCCCAGTGTGGTCGACAGCCCAGGAAATTCTCGCACATGGACACGAAAGCGGCAAGGTACACGATGGTGTTCGGGGAAAAGTGGTGGAGTTGAGCCCTAAAGAAGTTCAGGAAAGCTCAGAAAAAAGGATGGGGAGGCAAAGAAAACCTGCGGTCGACATGACTGGCAAGGAGAACACACTCACCCTCCTGCGGCTGAGGCTCGGTCTCGTTCCCCGGGAGCCGCACCGATTCATGGGGGATCAGTCCCCCCTCAACCAAGTCATCGATATCATCTTGGTTGATTGTCGAGCGGATCCAGTCGCCCTAGATCCAGCCAGGCGGCAGGCCGGACCTCGACGAAGACCCGCCCCGGCTGGTCCTCTTCCCTTTCGCCTTCGCCGTCGCCTTCTTCGCACGCTCCAACGCCACCGTCTTCTCCTTCCCCATGGCAGCGGATCGAGTTCTAGCAGGGCGACGACGCCGAGAGCAGAGGCAGATGCGGTGGAGAAAACAGAGGAGGAAGGGGAACAATGAGAACACACTGTGCGAAAATCCCCGTCCAACACCTTATATGAGGGCATTTCCGAGTGGCTGACTCGTTGGCCTAGGCGATCCGATCAAATCCCGCAACAGTCGCGCGCGCGATACGTGGCAAAAAATTTAGTGCGGAGATCGAGGCGGCCTGCCTAATCCGCCTCGATTACTGCGGCCTCCCCCGTCCGGTGCGCTTCCCAAAATTTGAATCCCGTGAAATCCGCAGACAGCAGAGCAACCCGTCAGACAGAACATTTTTCCCATATCAACACTCGAAGCTCAACAATGAAAGTTCACTCAAGAAAACCAAGAATGGATCAAGACGACTGAACAAGCAGTTGAAGTCATCATGAATGTTCATTCGACCTCTGGACAAGATATTTCTGAAGCGCAAGAGTTGAATCGGAGAGGTTATCAACTCCTTCTCCACTCGGACCATGAACCATTCGGGGGCTAATGATGAGGTTATGTACCTAGGGTAGGGTCATAGGCCTGACCTAGACACCTTCCCCTAGGACATCACCCTAAAGCCAGAATCATTCAAAGGGTACCATCATCCACTCGACCAGAGACGTTCCACTCGGAAGAATCAATGTCACTCGACCGTCGCGGAAGCCACTCGATGAGCAGAAGATCTAAAGCCACTCTGCACCAACAACGGTCGAGCATTTACTTATAGGCTTAATTGTCATTTATAGAACTTAATGGCAAGTGTTACCAGTAACGTTCCTCTCTTAATGTACATTGAACCCTGTGTAACAGAGGGGAGCAGGGGTCCTGGTGCACTCTATATAAGTCACCCCCTCCTCTGGGACAAGGATTCGCATCTTTTGTAAACACACACACACACACACACACATATAATCCAGTCGACCACCTCAGGGCACCAAGACGTAGGGCTGTTACTTCTTCCGAGAAGGGCCTGAACTCATAAAACTCGTGTGTACAACTACTCCATAGCTAGGATCTTGCCTCCTCATACCTAGCCCCCATTCTACTGCTAGTCTTAGATCCACGATAGGGGCAATGGGGGCGCGACGGCGGCGAATAGAGGCGGGAGTTTTGGTGTTCTTCGCTTGAGGAAGAAGGGGGCGTGACGGCGGTTCCGAAATTAGAGAGACGCGGAGGGTAAATGAGCAGCACACCCGTAGTTTTCCCTTTTTATGGGGAACGCGCAGGCAGCCTCTTTACCATTTACTATGAAGTGACGCATGAGGGCAGCAACTGCCCCCATGCACGACCCCCACGTCGCGCATACAACGCGAATCATGGAGAAGTGCGACGAACAGAGGAGTTACAGCAGTAAAATTCGGCCCCGCGTGCCTGCGCACCGTTTTGGGCCAAGCCCAACAACGCGTTGCACTTATGTATGGCCCAGGCCCGGGGGCTCCTGACGGTGCACAAAAGGAGGGGTCCTATTTTGTACCCCTTTACTTGTGCGCGGGCAATTGGAGCCGCGCCTGCGGCCACACCCAGCGGGGCAGAGGAAGGATGCAAGGCCACAAGACAACCAGAACAACGCCAAGACCAGAGACACAAAGAGCAAGAGGGCGAGGTGGAGTTCCCCGGCGAGACCCTCGTCGGGGCGGCCTCCACAGCCCCAGCAAGAGCCTTGCCGAGGCAACTTTCCCAACGCCAGCAGAGCACGCCACCCTTGAGCCCAAGGGTTCCAACACCACCAACCACATTGGAACCAAGGCTCGGGAGGCACCTCCATGGTGGCATGCAAATCTTTGTGAAGATCATAAGCACACAAGATCAGATGAGGAACAGAAGACGACGATCCTCTGCAAGATCCTTGCCGAGGAAATCCACGAGACCCCCGGCAAGATCCTTGCCGGGGACGACCGCGATGCCACGACAAGACCCTTGCTGGGGCCCAGGCAAGACCCTTGCCGAGGACACCTGCAGGGCCATAGCCAGGCCCACGTCTGCCAAGACTCCACCGCCATTCCCATATAGCTGCCAGCCCAAGCAGTTGGGCAGCCACCTGCGTGGCGACGCGCGGCCTCCGGGCCAACTTAGCAAGCACCTACATGGTGGCATGCGGATCTTCGTCAAGACCCTACCACCACGCCATCTCAGCAGCCTGCCAGCTTCCGTGGCGCTGCATGCCTCTTTGGCCTAGACGCATGCAGGAGCAAGGCGGAGCGGCGATGAACGGGACGGGCCTCGTTGTCATCCCCAATAAAGCAACGGGACACCTAAGGAGAGCATTTAATGCGCCTTGTCCCGTAATGACAGGCGATAAGCTTGTACACTGTATACCTTTCCACCTTATGTGTGCCACTGTGGCGGGCCCTTTTGACTATAAAAGGAGGCCCGAGGCATACTGGAGAGAGATTCGGATCGTTTGGACTACGCATGCACCGCAGCTAGTTCAAAAGCTCAGGAACACTCAAATATACACCAAAGCAGGATTAGGGTATTACGCATCCTTGTGGCCCGAACCTAGGTAAACGATCTTTGTGCTGGCCACCAGACCCGCTCTTTGCACAACCCCGCGCCGGCCAACCGTAGAAGGTGTCATTTCCACCGACATCTTTGGGGCGCCAGGTAGGGGCTGCAATTGTGGAAATCTGGTCTAGTTGGTGCAGCGACTTCGTCGTGGTCATCGCTCCAAGGAAGAAGACGACCGAACAAGCGGCATCATTTGCAGATGCCATAAACGCTCGCGTGGCGACAGAAATGCTAAGTAATGCAAAACATTGAGTAATTCTTTTATGTATAAGGTTATTTCCCTCGGAGATCTTTCTCTTGGTATGAGAAACCTGCACGCAATGGGGGCCTTCCACTATTGGCAACACCCTTGTTCTATTTCGAGTCCTCTCAACAGTTCGAGCGGCCGCGTCGAGAACGGTAAGGTGGCCTTCCCGCTATTGGCGACGCCCTTGTTCTGTTTTGAGTCCGCTCGACAGTTCGAGCGGCCGCGCTGAGAACAGCAAGGTGGTTTACTTGGCCGCAAGCACACCCGGCCGGTTGTTCAGGATCTGTCCTCAAAACGCAGCAGCTTGGGTTTACGCGCCGGCAAGCCTATCCAGTCGAGCATAGGGTGTACATACAAAGAGAAATCGAACAGGGAAATAACATGCATCATTTCAAAGTACTGCAGAGTTATATTACACCAGTTGTTGCTACGGTTCTAACTAAAGATAAAAATTGTCTTGGTCATGAACCTGCAACGGCAATGAGAAACGGGGTGCCTAGTCCTGGCGCTGGCCCTCTATCCTCTGAACTCCGTCGACGTGGCTGATGATGGGCTCGATACGCTCTTCGAGTGCCGCGAGGTCCACGCCCTCCGGCAAGCTCTCCAGCACGGTGTCGAAGTCGAGGTTGGGGTTCCAGTATGCCACCTTGGTGAGGACCTTGGTCAGGGCACCCCGGCAAAGCTTACGGGCCTCATTGGCCAGGGAGGCTGCTCTGTTGGAGTGGAACTGCTCCAGGTCTCCAAGAACGCCCTCGAAGAACAGGGTTAGTTTGGCATTGGGACTCATGTTCGGCTCCGGGACGTACCTCATGTCTGGCACCCCCATGGCCGCCAGCTTCGTGGCGATCCTGCCGGCGACGTCAGTGAGGTGGCTGATCCAGAGGTTTTTGCCCTTCACGAAATCTTCATGGTTGGCGGCGTCATTCCTCCGCAGCTGCCTCTCCTCCTCCAGGTCCTTGGTCAGGGTCTCATCCCGAACCCTGGCCTCTGAGAGCGTCCCCTCAAGACCCTCCATCTTCAGCTACAGGTCTTTGATGGAGTCGTTGGCCTTGGAGAGCATCTCGGCCTTGCCGAGGACCGTGGCCTACGCCTCCATCAAAGTGTCGTTGAGCGTGCCTTTCTCCTTCGCCAGCTCCTGAACCTGCTCCTTCAGATCATCCCGCTCCACCTCCAGCCCCTTCACCTTGCCGGCATGGACCAAGGCTTGGGCGTTGAGCGCCTCCCCGTGCCTCTGCTCCAGCTCCTGTGTCTGCTGCACCACGAGCTTCTCAACCTCCTCATCCTTGCCACGGAGTGTGGCGGCAAGCGCCGCCTCACGAGTGGCAAGGTCCTCCTCCTGGGAGTCCAGCTCGGCTTGGTGCTGGTGCCGAGCGGCCTCGTCCTTGGCAGCCTTCTCCTTCGCCAACTCCTGAGCTTTCTCGACATTGGCCTGCTTCAGGACAAGCTCCTGCTTGCACTCAGCCAGCAGATCCTAGGCGGTCTTTAGTTCCTCACAGGCCTGGCGGAACCAAGCCTGTGTCTCGGCAACGCGCTCCTCGAGGTCCGCCTCTGCCTTGACCAACACCGCCATCCTGGACTTGGCCTTGTCCAGGCGGGCATGGTGAAGCGCCTGGAGCTTCTGGAAGTTAGCGCTCATGGCCTGGAGGAGCCGCTCTTCCTGGGAACCGCCACCACCAACGCTCGGTTCGTCAACAACCTCAAGCCCGGCAGCGGCGAGCACCTCGTCATCAAACACCTCTGCCTCGGTGGGCGCCCTGGTGCTCGCCGTCCCTGGGAGGTGGACGAACAGGTCGTCGCTCACCTTCAGGTACTTGCCCGAGCCAGAGGCAGCGGAGGAGGAAGATTGGTCGTCAACCACCCCCTCCTCAGCAGCGGCCTTGCCGACAGGCCCCTTGCCGGCCTCCTCGGCAACGGCCTTGCTGGTCTCCCCGGCCGGCCCCTTGGCAGCATCCTCAGCAGCACCCTTGGCGACATCCTCAGCAACACCCTTGGCGGACTCCTTGGCGGCGATCTTGGCAGCCTCGGCCCCGGTGTCCCTGGTGACCTCCTCAATGACGGTGTCAATGTCCTCCCGGTCCGCCGGGGAAGGGTCTGGATACCGAGGAGGGGGATGAGGCGAAGCCAAGACCAAGGTTTGAAAAGAAGAAGCAAGAACAGGGACAGAAAGCCAATAACTCACCTGTGCCGGGCTGGGAAGAAGTGGCCCCCTCCTCACCAACATTCGGTGCCGGGACGGAGCCACCGGCGCCCGGGTTCGCCTCCTCCTCCACCTCCGTGCGCATGGGCTCGGTGCTTGGCACCCTTGCCAGGGACGCCCCTTAGGGCGGCGTGGTTGATGGGGGCGGCATGTTGGGGGTGGCCCTCAGTGGCTCCTCCTCCTGCCGTCCTCCTCCTGCAACCACGGCAAGGTCAGCGCCAAGGGATCGTACCCCAGCACACGTTGATGGGGAGCAAGTAGTGAACGCATGCTGGGGGATGCTATCCGGGCTGCTCTCCACCACCAGCGGCGTACTCAAAGTGCCCGCCCGGGGCTGGCCGCCCGTCGAGGCCCTGGCCCTCTTCACCACCCTCTGGGCCAGCGTCTCCACATCCCTGCAAAGATGAAAACAAGTCAAGAAAACCAGCGGGGTCTGAAGGAACAGAGATGATGAAGGGCAATATGCTTACTCATCCTCCATCTCCTCTTCCGCTGCCTTCCTCTTCCTCCTTGGGCTGAGAGACCCAAGATCAAAGACGACCTCCATGTCAAATTCTGCGGGAGGAGAGGAAGGGGATGGAGTCCAGTGACGCTTGGAGTAAGAAGAGGCGGTCAATTTCCTCTTCGCTACCGCGGCCGTCACCACCTTCTTCGCTATCAAGGCCCTCGTCAGGCGCACGGACCACCCCTGGACTTCTTGCCGCTGCACAATCCTGCAAGGTTGGACCGGCTCGCCAGAGCTGGCCCGCCACAGGACACGCCTTTTCCCGATGGCCGGAGGGTCGTCAGCCCCGGCTTCTTCCTCGGTCGACTCCTCGACCACATCTTCGTTAAGAGGGGCCCCAGTGCCGGCGCTGCTAGTCTCCCCAACAGACTATGCCCACCCGGGAAGCTCCTCCTCCTCCGCGGCCGCTTCAGCCTCGTCCTCCAAATGGCCGGCACTACCAGCTTCCCTGGCAAGCACCGCCTCCACCGCCCTGGCGGCGATGTAGTCTAGCTCCTCTTTGGTGGTGTCCTTGATAAGTAGTGGCTCATCACAGACATACCTCTCCGACAGGTTGTCGAAGAACTCCTACCCCTACTCCTCCTCCGGCTCGGCCCAACTTGGGTCAAGGCCGTGCACGTTAAAATCCGGCATCATGGCGATGATGTCAGTTTGGCGAGAGTTGTTTCTCAGCGGGACCACTCCCACAAGCAACCCGAACAGAGGTCCCTTAACAGCCTTTCCGGCCTTCGCGGCCTTGCCGGCTCTCTTAGCCCTGCCGTCGTCACCCACATCGAGCTGGAAAAGCCGCTGACAAAAATGAGCGAGCCCCATCATCGTGAAATTGTGCTTCAGGCCGGGGCGAAGCCTCATGATGTCGGCCACATTGCTAAAGAGCTAGGCCGGCCTCCCCTTGTTATGCAATGGGGCCATTCGGCGGTGGATGAAGTTGACCCCAATCATCTCAAGGGTGAACCCGGCCATAGTAAGGTGATGGATCCTGGTGGTAGCGATCGCGAGCTTCTTGTCATCGGCGTTGACATCACTCCAGTCCTTGCGGCGGACTGGCGGGCTTTGACGAACATGGAAGACCTCCTGCGGATCCTCCTCCTCGATTCATAGCCACCGGCCCCGCCACTCCTCCCAACTCTCCTTCTGGGCACCCTCTGATATGTGCCCTTCTCCTGGGTTCGTGGGATCCAGGCAACGCAGCCGGAGATGGCACCCCCGCCTGGATACGGGGAAATAAATAGTGGCAGGAGAGCATCATGCTGGGAAGCATTCCGGCAAAGCCCTCGCAGAGGTGGGCAAAGAGGGCCATGCACGCCACATCATTCGGCGTAAAATAAAGAAGATGGAAGCTGTAGGTGTGCATGACATCATTGAAAAAGACGGAGAAAGGGGGCAGAGCCCGCAGGAGAAGTACTCAACGAAGAAAGGGTACCAATTTAGGTCGGACCGAGCAAAATCGATAGGGATGATGTGCGTGGCCGCATGCCCCTTCGTCTTCGCCCCCCCCCCATAGAGGCCTGAAGTAGTCCCTGAGGTGGACCGCATCAACTGTCGAGGGGAAGAAGGCAAGCTGCATCCGAAGCACCACTGACTCGCTCTCCGGCATCTCCTCCTCGGCGTCCTTGGACATTCCCTTGCCCTTACTGTTTTTGGGTGCCATGGCGGTCGGGGAAGAGGTGAATAATCTAGAGCGATGGGAGATTGGGGGCAATGGGGGCGCGGCGGTGGCGAATAGAGGCGGGTGTTTCGGTGTTCTTCGTTTGAGGAAGAAGGGGGAGGGACGACGGTTCCGAAATTAGAGAGACGCGGAGGGTAAATGAGCAGCACGCCCGTGGTTTTCCCTTTTTTATGGGGAAGGCGCGGGCCACCTCTTTACCATTTACTGCGAAGTGACACATGAGGGCAGCAACTTCCCCCACGCACGACCTCCACGTCGCGCATTCAACGCGGATCATGGAGAAGTGCGACGAACAGAGGAGTTACATCAGTAAAACTCGGCCCCCCGTGCCCTGATACGTCTCCAACGTATCTATAATTTTTGATTGCTCCATGCTATATTATCTACTGTTTTGGACATTATTGGGCTTTATTATCCACTTTTATATTATTTTTGGGACTAACCTATTAACCAGAGGCCCAACCTAGAATTGCTGGTTTTTTTTGCCTATTTTAGGGTTTCGAAGAAAAGGAATATCAAACGGAGTCCAAACGGAATGAAACCTTCGGGAACGTGATTTTATCAATGAACAAGACCCAGGAGACTTGGACCCTACGTCAAGAAACAACAGAGGAGGCCACGAGGTAGGGGGCACCCCCTCGACCCCCCAGGCGCACCCTCCACCCTCGTGGGCCCCCTGTTGCTCCACCGACGTACTCCTTCCTCCTATATATACCTACGTACCCCCAAACGATCAGATACGGAGCAAAAACCCCAATTCCACTGCCGCAACTTTTTGTATCCACGAGATCCCATCTTGGGGCCTGTTCCAAAGCTCTGCCGGAGGGGGCATCGATCACGGAGGGCTTCTACATCGTCACCATAGCCCCTCCGATGAAGTGTGAGTAGTTCACCTCAGACCTACGGTTCCATATATATATTAGCTAGATGGCTTCTTCTCTCTTTTTGGATCTCAATATTGTTCTCCCCCTCTCCTGTGGAGATCTATTCAATGTAATCTTCTTTTTGCGGTGTGTTTGTTGAGACCGATGAATTGTGGGTTTATGATCAATTCTATCTATGAATAATATTTGAATCTTCTCTGAATTCTTTTATGTATGATTATTTATCTTCGCAAGTCTCTTCAAATTATCAGTTTGGTTTGGCCTACTAGATTGATCTTTCTTGCAATGGGAGAAGTGCTTAGCTTTGGGTTCAATCTTGCGGTGTCCTTTCCCAGTGACAGTTGGGGCAGCAAGGCACGTATTGTATTGTTGCCATCGAGGATGACAAGATGGGGTTTGCATCATATTGCATGAGTTTATCCCTCTACATCATGTCATCTTGCTTAAGGCGTTACTCTGTTTTCATTAACTTAATACTCTAGATGCATGCTGGATAGCGGTCGATGAGTGGAGTAATAGTAGTAGATGCAGGCAGGAGGCGGTCTACTTGTCTCGGACGTGATGCCTATATACATGATCATACCTAGATATTCTCATAACTATGCTCAATTCTGTCAATTGCTCAACATTAATTCGTTCACCCACCGTAGAATACTTATGCTCTTGAGAGAAGCCACTAGTGAAACCTATGGCCCCCGGGTCTATCGTCATCATATTAATCTTCCAATACTTAGTAATTTCCTTTGCTTTTACTTTGCTTTTATTTTACTTTGCATCTTTATCATAAAAATACCAAAAATATTATCTTATCATATCTATCAGATCTCACTCTCGTAAGTGGCTGTGTAGGGATTGACAACCCCTTATCGCGTTGGTTGCCAGGATTTATTTGTTTTGTGCACGTACGAGGGACTCGCGCGTAGCCTCCTACTGGATTGATACCTTGGTTCTCAAAACTAAGGGAAATACTTACGCTACTTTGCTGCATCATCCCTTCCTCTTCGGGGAAAACCAACGCAGTGCTCAAGAGGTAGCAAGAAGGATTTCTGGCACCGTTGCCGGGGAGTCTACGCAAAAGTCAATATACCAAGTACCCATCACAATCCCTATCTCCTGCATTACATTATTTGCCAGTTGCCTCTCGTTTTCCTCTCCCCCACTTCACCCTTGCCGTTTTATTCGCCCTTTCTCTCTCTATCCTCCCTCTCTTTTTCTGTTTGCCTCTTTTCGTTTTCCTGTCGTTATGGCTAGCTCCTTATCTTCTCCGTTGTCTCCCGAGAATGAAATTCTAAATTTTAATCAAAGGGAGGGAGAAAATCTAAAAGACGCTTGGTATAGAATTTGCAGTGCTCAAAATAGATCTACCAGGAAGACCCCTACTTCCGTTCTTCTTCGCAATTTTTATGTAGGCGCTACTTCTTGGCACAGATATGTCCTTGATACTATTACTGGAGGGAACTTCTTGGGTAGCCATACTTTTTATTCCTATAATGCTATGATAGATTTGTTTGGCTCACCTCCTCTTTTGGTTAATGGAACTATATTAACTTTGGAGCATGTAATGCAAAGGCTTGAAATTATTGAAAATAAGGTTGCTACTGTAGAGTTAATTGAAAATTTGGATAAAAAGATCCACAACCAAATCTCCCAATATGGATCCAAAGTAGGATTCACTTTGAAAATATTAAAGAGAAGGAACCCATAGTTAATGAAAAAATAAATCATGATTCCATTTGGATTGATAAACTTGAGGATATTATTACTAACTTGGGAACCGCCTTTTCTTCCATAAAGAATACTCCAAGTCCTCCTACTAAAATTGCCATGCTTATGTATGTTCCTAAAAATAATGGTGAATCCTCTAGTAAGGAAACTGCGGATCTCAAATCTATAAGTATTCATCCCAATCTTTTTGCTGTCATTAAGGAACCATTTGTTACAAATGATTTTTTCGATCTTGTGCCTAAAATTTTGATAATCAATAAAAATAAAGAAATTCCTAAAGATGGTAGATTCCTCATTGAATAATTGCCTACCAAAGATGGCAATACCTAAATCTATCCTTGCTTTTTATGCCTAGCTAGAGGCGTTAAACGATAGCGCTTGTTGGGAGGCAACACAATTTTATTTTTATTCCCTCTTCTTGATCCTGTTTAGTAATAAATAATTTATATATCCTCTGTTTAGGTTGTGTTTTTGTGTTCAATTAGTGTTTGTGCCAAGTAGAATCGTTGGGAAGACTTGGGGAAAGTCTTGTTAATCTTGCTGTAAAAAACAGAAACTTTAGCGCTCACGAGAACTGCTGCCATTTTTATTTGGAAAGTGCTATTTAGTTAATTATTTTTGAATATTATTAATAGATAAATTCCACACGTCCAGCAATTTATTTTAGAATTTTTGGGGTTCCAGATCTTGCGCTAGGTACAGATTACTACAGACTGTTCTGTTTTTGACAGATTCTGTTTTTCGTGTGTTGTTTGCTTATTTTGATGAATCTATGGCTAGTAAAATAGTTTATAAACCATAGAGAATTTGGAATAAAGTAGGTTTAACACCAATATAAATAAATAATGAGTTCATTACAGTACCTTGAAGTGGTCTTTTTTTTTCTTTCGCTAACGGAGCTCACGAGATTTTCTACTTTAAGTTTTGTGTTGTGAAGTTTTCAAGTTTTGGGTAAAGATTTGATGGATTATGGTACAAGGAGGGGCAAGAGCCTAAGCTTGGGGATGCCCATGGCACCCCCAAGATAATCTAAGGACACCTAAAAGCCAAAGCTTGGGGATGCCCCGGAAGGCATCCCCTCTTTTCGTCTACTTGGAGCTATATTTTTATTCACCACATGATATGTGTTTTGCTTGGAGCGTCTTGTATGATTTGAGTCTTTGATTTTTAGTTTACCACAATCATCCTTTCTGTACACACCTTTTGATAGAGCCATACATGATTTGGAATTTGTTAGAATACTCTATGTGCTTCACTTAAATCATTTGAGTTATATAGTTTTGCTCTAGTACTTCACTTATATCTTTTAGAGCACGGTGGTGGATTTGTTTTATAGAATCTATTGATCTCTCATGCTTCACTTAGATTATTTTGAGAGTCTTAAATATCATGGTAATTTTCTTAAATAATCCTAATATGCTTGGAATTCAAGAATAGTAAAAGAACTTCCTTATGAGTGTGTTGAATGCTATGAGAAGTTTGATGCTTGATAATTGTTTTGAGATATTAAGATGGTGATATTAGAGTTATGCTAGTTGAGTAGTTGTGAATTTGAGAAATACTTGTGTTAAATTTTGTGATTCCCGTAGCATGCACGTACGGTGAATCGTTATGTGATGAAGTCGGAGCATGATTTATTTTTTGATTGTCTTCCTTATGAGTGGCGGTCGGGGACGAGCGATGGTCTTTTCCTACTAATCAATCCCCCAAGGAGAATGCGTGTAATACTTTGCTTTGATAACTTATAGATTTTTGCAATAAGTATATGAGTTCTTTATGACTAACGTTGAGTCCATGGATTATACACAGTTTTGTCACCCTTCCACCTTTGCTAGCCTCTCTAATACCGCGCACCTTTCGCCGACATCATACACCCACCATATACCTTCCTCAAAACAGCCACCATACCTACCTATTATGGCATTTCCATGGTCATTCCGAGATATATTGCCATGCAACTTTCCACCGTTCCGTTTCTTATGACACACTTCATCATTGTCATATTGCTTAGCATGATCATTTAGTTGACATCATATTTGTGGCAAAGCCACCATTCATAATTCTTTCATACGTGTCACTCTTGATTCATTGCATATCCCGGTACACCGCCGGAGGCATTCATATAGAGTCATATTTTGTTCTAAGTATCGAGTTGTAATTGTTGAGTTGTAAGAAAAATAAGAGTGTGATGATCATCATTATTAGAGCATTGTCCCAGTGAGGAAAGGATGATGGAGACTATGATTCCCCCACAAGTCGGGATGAGACTCCAGACGAAAAAAAAGAGGCCATAAAAAAGAGCAAAGGCCCAAATAAAAAATGAGAGAAAAAGAGAGAAGGGACAATGTTACTATCCTTTTACCACACTGGTGCTTCAAAGTAGCACCATGATATTCATGATAGAGAGTCTCCTATGTTATCACTTTCAAATACTAGTGGGAATTTTTCACTATAGAACTTGGCTTGTATATTCCAATGATGGTCTTCCTCAAAATTCCCTAGGTCTTCATGAGCAAGCAAGTTGGATGCACACCCACTTAGTTTCTTTTGTTGAGCTTTCATATACTTATAGCTCTAGTGCATCCGTTGCATGGCAATCCCTACTCACTCACATTGATATCTATTGATGGGCATCTCCATAGCCCGTTGATATGCCTAGTTGATGTGAGACTATCTTCTCCCTTTTTGTCTTCTCCACAACCACCATTCTATGCCACTTATAGTGCTATATCCATGGCTCAAGCTCATGTATTGCGTGAAGATTGAAAAAGTTTGAGAACACCAAAAGTATGAAACAATTGCTTGGCTTGTCATCGGGGTTGTGCATGATTTAAATATTTTGTGTGGTGAAGATGGAGCATAGCCAGACTATATGATTTTGTACGGATAACTTTATCTGGCCATGTTATTTTGAGAAGACATGATTGCTTTGTTAGTATGCTTGAAGTATTATTATTTTTATGTCAATATTAAACTTCTATCTTGAATCTTTCGGATCTGAATATTCATACCACAATTAAGAAGAATTACATTAAAATTATGCCAAGTAGCACTCCGCATCAAAAATTCTGTTTTTATCAATTACCTACTCGAGGACGAGCAGGAATTAAGCTTGGGGATGCTTGATGTCTATAATTTTTGATTGCTCCATGCTATAGTATCTACTATTTTGGACATTATTGGGCTTTATTATCCACTTTTATATTATTTTTGGGACTAACCTATTAACCGGAGGCCCAGCCCAGAATTGTTGTTTTTTTTGCCTATTTTAGGGTTTTGAAGAAAAGGAATATCAAACGGAGTCCAAACGGAATGAAACCTTCGGGAACGTGATATTCTCAACGAACAAGACCCAGGAGACTTGGACCCTACGTCAAGAAACAACAGAGGAGGCGTGACGCCCCAATACCGGAGCTTCAGTTGCCTTCCAGGGTTTCCGGGTTTCGTCGTGTGTTTTATTTGGTTCTTTGCATTCATCTTTGCTTCGTGTGCATTGCATCATGTCATCATGCCATCATGTCATTTTTTTAATTAAACTAAATAAATTGCATAGATCTATTGATCTATTTAAATTGAGGGAACTCACATGGTGACTTCTCTATATAACATATCCTCCCAATATTTTAGGGAGCTATATTAAATATTCCATTAATTTGGAATCATCATAACACACGTGCAAAATAATTCCCATGTCTATTCCTCTTCGAGTTTGACCTTCAAACCTTGCCAATATCTCTCATCTCTTTTATCGAGGCTCCTCTAAAAAAGCTCAGCCCATTTTAGAGTCCTTTCGAATGGGTTTCAAAATTCAAACATGTTGAATTAAATTCAATATGTGCAAATCCTTTTTTCTCCAAAAATCCTCTTGTCATTTTATTTGAATTCCTCACATTTTTGTGAGTCCAGAAATATTATCCCCATGCCCAGATTCCACCCCTACCTTCTCTTTCTTTTCTTTATATTTTTTTGTCTTGTTTTAAAATGGAAAAGAGTATGTGGAGAAAGGGAGGAGAGAGAGCCTAGCACCCGCAAGCCAGTGGGCCAGGCCAGCCTACCAAACTCCTTGAAGCCCAACCCCTTCTTTCCTCTCCCATTTTCTCTCTTTGTTTTTTTCCTATTAGGAGAGGCGGTCAGCAACAGAAGCCCATCTCGCGGGCCATTCGCACCTCTCGGCCCAAGGCCTCACGCAGCCTCCTAGTCCTACAGGCCCAGTTCCCCCACTAACCCTAGTAGCAACCTCTGCTCGATCTCCCTGTCCCTCTCGTTTTCCCCCCGCGCCGCCACTCACACACACGCACGCATCGCTAGGGAGAGGAGACCCCCCTCGCTCGTCCTCCTCCAGATACCGTCGCCCTCCCCTCCTGCCTGTGCTCTGTCCCCGGCCACCAGGAGCTCGAGACGCCGCCGCGCCTCACCGGATCCTGCAGACCCCGCGCCGTCCTCTCCTCCGCATCCTTCTTCGTCCTCCCGTGCGAGCTGCTGCGAAGCCGCATCCCCACAAGTGCAGCTGCGCCTCTCCTCTGCACCAACGCCACGGCCTCATCGGCCGGTCATCAGAGTTGCCGCCCCGGCCACCTCCACGATCTCCGGCCTCCCCTTCCTCTGCTCCTCTTGACTCCCTCACGCCCGAGCTACGCGTGGAGATGAGCACCCCGCAACAGCACCCGACCCCACGCTCGTCTCAGCGACCGGACGGCCACCTCGCCGGCAACCAGGCGCCACTCCACCTCAGGCGTGCCCCTTCTCCCTTCTCCTCCTCGCTACTGCTCTGCTCCGCACCGGCCAAGTTGCGTTGCCTACTCACCGCCATCACCCTAGTAAGAGCTCCGCCTCTCCTGCGTCATGCCAAGGCCAACGCCGGCCATTTCTTCCAGCTATTGCTCGGCCATGCCCCGACGACCAGTAGCTCGAGCTACCTCCACGCACCTCCAATGACCTTCTGAGGCAGGACCTTTGCTAGTCCCTTGATGCCCTTCAGTTCAGCAAGACCGGCAAATTCAACTACAGCACCCAAATGTCAAGTACACGTTGAACCTTGAAGATTTTGGTCGTGCCAAGTCCATCTTCTGATATGAACGACTACATCCGAGGTGGATTTCGTCAAGTACCCCGGAGCTCACTTGGACGCCAAGTACCTCGACGCCCGATGCATGGAACGACTACCGTCGCCGAGACCTTTGAACCAAAAACTTCAAGTTCAACTATGTCACAAGAACGAGACCGGCGGGTCCGAAGACACCAAGTACCACGACAACCTCGAAGGGTTTCGAATTCGCCAAGTTCACCATCGAAACGTGTACCCCTACACCGCAATGAAACACCGAGTTCCTCTCTGAACGTGTGTGCCCCTACCGTCGACCCCGTGGATGTCAACTTCCTCGCCGTGACCCCGATCCTCTACGGAGTGTGTATGACTACGGCCTGTGTACCACTACTTCCACTACCGTCGTGAGAACGTCTACTTCCACTACTTCCTCTACGAACTCGAACCACTCTGAGAATGCTCCTATGGGAAGGTATAACCCCGAGACGATCGTCCGAGAATTATTTCTTATGTTGTATGAAATGCTCACGTTTGCACCATGCCCGAGATGTGTCTTGCATGTTCCCCGTTGCCATACCGTCGTCTCATGGGACACCCGGTAACCGGGATCACCCCACCATCCTTTGCATGCTCCCGCCACACTTTCTTTTGCACCGACGTCCCAATGAGTTGTCGGAACTGGAACGTTGCCATGGCACCGTTTTCGTTATTGTTGCCATGGCACCCCTTTTCTTTCCACCACGGTGACAAATGCTTCATAATGCTCTTGTCAACTTTTAATAAAAATTGCATAAACTTGTTCATGTCATCTGCATCATGATAACAACAATTAAAATGTTTAAATTGGTGTTTGCTTTAATTTGCTAAATGCATGTGAGGTTTTACCGGATGCGTTGTTTGTTATATCCGGCCCCATTTAAATTGCTTAGACTGTGTATGTTACTCATGTTTCACCTCTTGCCATGTTTAACAACATTTAATTTTGTTGGGTACATAAACGAGAGAGAACTAAATAATTGATGTGGTGTTCCGTCAATATGCAACTCGTTGCATATTGAGCTCCACTTAACTTGTAGTTTTGTTTGTGCCCTTTGCCATGCCATGCATATTTAAACCGGACATGCATCATACTTGGTTGTGCATCATGCCATGTTGATGTGATGGTTGTTTATTATCTTTGTTTGCTTCTTTCCGGTGTGCTTCTTCGGGTTAGTTCCGATAACGTCGCGTTTGTGAGGAACCGTTCGACTACGTCCGTTTGTCTTCTTCATGGAGTCATTCTTCTTCCTTGCGGGATCTCAGGCAAGATGATCATACCCTCGAAATCACTTCTATCTTTGCTTGCTAGATTCTCGCTCTTTTGCTATGCCTATGCTGTGATACCTACCACTTGCTTATCATGCCTCCTATATTGTTGAACCAAGCCTCTAACCCACCTTGTCCCAGCAAACCGTTGTCTGGCTATGTTACCGCTTTGCTCAGCCCCTCTTATAGCGTTGTTAGTTGCAGGTGAACATTGAAGTTTGTTCCTTGTTGGAACATGGAGATGTTGTTCCTTGTTGGAACATGTTTACTTGTTGGGATATCACAATATATCTTATTTAATTAATGCATCTATATACTTGGTAAAGGGTGGAAGGCTCGGCCTTATGCCTGGTGTTTTGTTCCACTCTTGCCGCCCTAGTTTCCGTCATATCGGTGTTATGTTCCTGGATTTTGCGTTCCTTACGCGGTTGGGTAATAATGGGAACCCCTTGACAGTTCGCCTTGAATAAAACTCCTCCAGCAATGCCCAACATTGGTTTTACCATTCGCCACCTAGCCTTTTCTTTCCCTTGGGTTCTGCAGACTCAAGGGTCATCATTATTTTACCCCCCCCCCCCGGGCCAGTGCTCCTGTGAGTGTTGGTCCAACCTGTCAGCTGCCGGTGGCCACCAGGGGCAACTCTGGGCTGGCCTACCCGTACCTAAGCCAATCTGAGTGTGCCCTGAGAAAGAGATATGTGCAGCTCCTATCGGGATTTGTTGGCACATTCGGGTGGTGTTGCTGGTTTAGTTTTACCTTGTCGAAATGTCTTGTAACCGGGATTTCGAGTCTGATCAGGTCTTCCCGCTAGAAGGAATATCCTTCGTTGACCGTGAGAGCTTGTCATGGGCTAAGTTGGGACCCCCTACATGGATTTGAACTTTCGAAAGCCGTGCCCGCGGTTATGGGCAGATGGGAATTTGTTAATGCCCGGTTGTAGAAAACCTAAAGTTTACCTTAATTAAAATACATCAACCGCGTGTGTTACCGTGATGGTCTCTTTCCGGCGGAGTCCGGGAAGTGAACACGGTGTTGGAGTTATGCTTGATGTAGGTTGTTCTAGGATCACTTCTTGATCATAGTTTCTCGATCGTGCTTTGCCTTCTCTTCTCGCTCTCATTTGCGTATGTTAGCCACCATATATGCTAGTCGCTTGCTGCAGATCCACCTCATACCTTTACCTTACCCATAAGCTTAAATAGTCTTGATCGCGAGGGTGTGAGATTGCTGAGTCCCCGTGACTCACAGATACTTCCAAAACCAGCTTGCAGGTGCCGTTGAACCGTGCAGATGACGCAACCAAGCTCAAGGAGGAGCTCGATGAAGATCTTGTCCTTTGTGTTGTTTCGTTCTAGTTGATCAGTAGTGGAGCCCAGTTGGGGTCGATCGGGGACCTTGTCGCATATGGGGTTCTTCTTTTATTTTGGTTCCGTAGCCGGACCTTGATTGTTTTGGATGTTGTAATGCTTTGTTCATGTATTTGTGTGAAGTGGCGATTGTAAGCCAACTATGTATCTTTTCCCTTATGTATTACATGGGTTGTGTGAAGATTACCTCACTTGCGACATTGCTTTCAATGCGGTTATGCCTCTAAGTCGTGCTTCGACACGTAGGAGATATAGCCAGATCGAGGGTGTTACAAGTTGGTAATCAGAGCCTTCCCGACCTTAGGAGCCCCCTGCTTGATCAAATTAGCTGACGAGTTGAGTCTAGAAAAATGTTTTGAGTCTTTTAGGAATTATATATCGGAGAGTTTAGGAATTCTTTTTACTCCCCAGTCCCTTCATCGCTCTGGTGAGGCATCCTGACATAGAGTTTTGACTCTTCTCTTCTCAAATGTCACTAAAAAATTTTTAGGATCATGCGGGTATCTTGGAATCGTTCCGATCGATTTGTGACGAGAACATTGTTCTTGGTGCCTCCTGTCATTTAGGGGTTGTGGCAGTGTCCCGGGGAGTTGAGCTCCGAGGTGTTGTCGTCACAATTTTATCGTTGCAGTTCTGGAATACCTGAGACTAGTTTCGCCGATATCGAAAATCTCTTTTATGCAGTTGTTGGTGATATAACCTTGATGCCACCCAGTACTGGGGTGGGAGTTCGGGAGTATTGCCATAACTTGTATAACGGATGCTTTTCGAAGGTTGAGGTAGATGATCTCCGAAGGTTTCTTGGTTATGTGTTGAAGGATGGATACAGCTGGATGTAGGATTTGCTAGTTTTGGGTGAGATATTATGCTTCCCCTTTATCCCCAACACCTGATTGCATAACCGGAAAATTTCGGGAGTTTATAAGTGGGAATTCAAGTAGCTCTTAGGATATCTTTCCGACAGATGTATGATATGAAATTGGGGTTCGACGTCTAGTGGTCCGCCTATTCACGGTTGGTTTTACAGTTGTCTCGTTGTGTCTTAAAGAGTCCTTGGCTATGCCGACTAGGGGACGCTTCGTATGTCATGTGCACTGCCTTGTACATGATGGTGTTGTACGATCGAGCCCGTGTAGGCCCCACCACGAAAACTTCGGACGAAATCTCTATCATATGTTTGTTCTGGCTCATTCTGCAAGCCAATCCTTTGTTTTGTTTTGAGTTGTGGTATTCGAGTTGCTTCGATGTCAAGTGTTGATTCCATACCTTCCCCAAATAGTCTTCTCATACTCCGATGCGAATACTAATCCTTCTCCATCATCGAGTTTGTCATGTCAATCCTGTTCAACCGGTGTGTTTTTATCTTCAAGCGGATCCGTTCATTTTCAAGATCCGCAAGATTCAATCTCAGCTTTCTCAATGTTGTTTGTTTCATCCATCCCAAGTTGTCTTTGTTTTTTCCCCCCCCCCCCCCCCTTTTTTTTCAAGGACTCAGATTTCTTAATCGAGTATCCATCTTATTGATGCGAGGCCTCTTCATTCCTTCTCCGTCAATGTTCTTATCCGGTGATTCTCATGAAGATTCTAATGGATCTTCAAGCTCATCATTCTCGGCTTTCTTTCTTCTCCGGTGGATTCAATTCAAGTTTTGGTGTTGATCATATCCTATAACTCGTTCCAAATGTTTTCCATGCCGGTGCTCCTCTTAATCATCCATTTCTCGCTATTCAATTGTTCTGGAGTGCTGAAGATATCTCAGAAGGTTCGTGTTTTCCACTCTGCATTCATTCAAGATCTTTCGAGGTTATTCCCTCATTCAAGCCATTTATTTCAACTGGTGGAATCTCTCTTTTCAAGCAATCTTTCCAACGGTGTATCTTTTCAGTGGGCCCTAACCCACAGGTCTTTTCCCAGGATCTTTCCTGACTCTTCTAATTTTATCGGAACTATCCTAAATTCATTTCAAATTTGACGTAAGAATGATTCATCATCTGTCATATGTTTTTCTCCAAGATCTTTCAAATTCTTTTCATCGTTGGCTCAACCTCTTCGTTTTCATTCTTCCGGAGTGTCTAAATAATTCATGGTGGTGTTTCTCGTCGTCATTCTCTGCATTTGAAGACCGAAGAAGACTTTTCTCTCAATCTTGCTCCATTCTCTTCAAGATTCGTGGTTCTAGCTCAAGGCCATTTTTTCATAATTGTTTTGATTTTGAGAATTCCTTTCACCTGTCTGGAGTCCATCTATTCAGGTTTATTCATTCTCAGCTTTCAGTTATCATTCTCCAATCATACCGGTGCATCATTCAATATTGTCTAATCAATTCGTGATCCCTTTGTTCACTTGTATCTAAATTCTCTCAAGCATCTTCATTCATTTGCTAATTCTACCCGGTGTTTCTTTATCTTTCCTTCGGTCATTTTAATTCTTACGGTGGTTCGTGCAAGAGTTCTCGTCATTCGTTATCATATCAAGTCATTCGTTGTTCCAATCCAACCGGTGGTTCGTTGAAGACGTTCTCAAGTTTTGATATATCTCTTTTAATCCTTTCTACGAGAATAAGTAGTATGCCAAATCCGGTGCTTGTCATCAATTTAATTGGTGAAGAATAAGCATAATATAATTATTATTCTTGTTTCTTCCAAGTGATTCAATTCCTTATTCCGGAGGCTCATCAAATTCTCGGTTCGAGATGCCTTATCTATTCTTTTCCCGGAGTTCCAAGATTTCTCAATTATATCATCACGAAGGTCCATCTAATCATTGCAAGGTTTCACCTTGTGTTTTCATCTTCTCTTTCTTTTTCGTTATCCTTTTGTTTCCGGAGTTCTCATGAAGGTTCTACATGATGGTTCATCAAGGATTTTTATTCCTTCTCGAAGTGTTCATCGAGATTCTTTTCTAAGGAGCTCAAGCATTCTTCATCTTGCATCCGGAGTGCAATTCTTTCTTCTGTATCATTGGAGGTGGTATTATGTCATTCTTGATAATTTGAATTCATGTTTCATGATTCACATGTTGTCATGAATGAGATATTTTAAATCCATCAATCTCGTCATTGGAGTTATCTTGGGTTATATTTCCCCTAAAGCCTTCTCTAAGGTTTGTTGCTATTATGGTGCTTATAAATGATCCAAGTTCTTCATTTATCCTTTTCGGTGCGATATACTTTCTCATCTCCTTGTTCTTATCAACCCAATTCTTTTTCCCGTGAGTGGCAGGTTGTCACCTCATATTTTGAGTTGTATTCCATAAGACCGTATCAAGCTTATTCTTTTCGTTGTTGGTTTTCCAACAACTCCGTTCTAGCATTTGTTGTAAGCGTGCTCCCTCAAGATGTTGTTTCCCTTCGTTCATTCCATTCCATTCTTAATTTTGTTCCAGAGGCTTTGTGATGTTGCTCTATTCAACCCATCTTTTCGTTTTGACAGGATCGTGTTCTTTTCTTGGTTTATCCTTTTAAACCGGAGTGTTGTGTCCCTTTTGCTCAAGCTCTTTCATTTTATCAAGGCTTCATCCCTTTTCAACCGAAGTGCTACCCGTATCAGTTCTTTCCTTTTCCTCTTTCTTAACGGAGTGCTTTCAACTTTGTTCATCTCCGTTTTATTCTTTTCTCGAAATGGCTTAACCTTTTCAAGGTTCTTTGGTTTCACTCGTTTGTCAAAGAAGCAACTTAGTTTCACCTCACCTCTTCCTCTTCCTTTTCCCTCCGGTGCCATCCCTAGGATCTCGGGTCGAGATCCTCTCGTAGTGGTGGAGTGTTGTGATGCCCCAATACCGGAGCTTCAGTTGCCTTCCAGGGTTTCCGGGTTTCGTCGTGTGTTTTATTTGGTTCTTTGCATTCATCTTTGCTTCGTGTGCATTGCATCATGTCATCATGTCATTTTTTTAATTCAACTAAATAAATTGCATAGATCTGTTGATCTATTTAAATTGAGGGAACTCACATGGTGACTTCTCTATATAACATATCCTCCCAATATTTTAGGGAGCTATATTAAATATTCCATTAATTTGGAATCATCATAACACACATGCAAAATAATTCCCATGTCTATTCCTCTTCGAGTTTGACCTTCAAACCTTGCCAATATCTCTCATCTCTTTTATCGAGGCTCCTCTAAAAAAAGCTCAGCCCATTTTAGAGTCCTTTCGAATGGGTTTCAAAATTCAAACATGTTGAATTAAATTCAATATGTGCGAATCCTTTTTTTCTCCAAAAATCCTCTTGTCATTTTATTTAAATTCCTCACATTTTTGTGAGTCCAGAAATATTATACCCATGCCCAGATTCCACCCCTACCTTCTCTTTCTTTTCTTTATCTTTTTTTGTCTTGTTTTAAAATGGAAAAGAGTATGTGGAGAAAGGGGGGAGAGAGAGCCCAGCACCTGCAAGCCAGTGGGCCAGGCCGGCCTACCAAACTCCTTGAAGCCCAACCCCTTCTTTTCTCTCCCATTTTCTCTCTTTGTTTTTTTTCCTATTAGGAGAGGAGGTCAGCAACAGAAGCCCATCTCGCGGGCCATTCGCACCTCTCGGCCCAAGGCCTCATGCAGCCTCCTAGGCCTACAGGCCCAGTTCCCCCACTAACCCTAGCAGCAACCTCTGCTCGATCTCCCTGTCCCTCTCATTTTCCCCCCGCGCCGCCACTCACACACACGCACGCATCATTAGGGAGAGGAGACCCCCCTCGCTCGTCCTCCTCCAGATCCCGTCGCCCTCCCCTCCTGCCTGTGCTCTGTCTCCCGGCCACCAGGAGCTCGAGACGCCGCCGCCCCTCACCGGATCCTGCAGACCCCGCGCCGTCCTCTCCTCCGCATCCTTCTTCATCCTCCCGTGCGAGCTGCTGCGAAGCCGCATCCCCACAAGTGCAGCTGCGCCTCTCCTCTGCACCAACGCCACGGCCTCGTCGGCCGGTCATCGGAGTTGCCACCCCGGCCACCTCCGCGTCTCCGGCCTGCCCTTCCTCTGCTCCTCTTGACTCCCTCACGCCCGAGCTGCGCGTGGAGACGAGCACCCCGCAATAGCACCCGACCCCGCGCTCGTCTCAGTGACCGGACGGCCACCTCGCCGGCGACCAGGCGCCACTCCACCTCAGGCGTGCCCCTGCTCCCTTCTCCTCCTCGCTACTGCTCTTCTCCGCACCGGCCAAGTTGTGTTGCCTACTCACCGCCATCACCCTAGCAGGAGCTCCGCCTCTCCTGCGTCATGCCAAGGCCAAGGCCGGCCATTTCTTCCAGCTATTGCTCGGCCATGCCCCGACGACCAGTAGCTCGAGCTACCTCCACGCACCTCCAGTGACCTTCTGAGGCAGGACCTTTGCTAGTCCCTTGATGCCCTTCAGTTCAGCAAGACCGGCAAATTCAACTACAGCACCCAAATGTCAAGTACACGTTGAACATTGAAGATTTTGGTCGTGCCAAGTCCATCTTCTAATATGAACGACTACATCCGAGGTGGATTTCGTCAAGTACCCCGGAGCTCACTTGGACGCCAAGTACCTCGACGCCCGATGCCTGGAACGACTACCGTCGCTGAGACCTTTGAACCAAAAACTTCAAGTTCAACTATGTCACAAGAACGAGACCGGCGGGTCCGAAGACTCCAAGTACCACGACAACCCCAAAGGGTTTCGAATTCGCCAAGTTCACCTTCGAAACGTGTACCCCTACACCGCAACGAAACACCGAGTTCCTCTCTGAACGTGTGTGCCCCTACCGTCGAACCCGTGGATGTCAACTTCCTCGCCGCGACCCCGATCCTCTACGGAGTGTGTACGACTACGGCCTGTGTACCACTACTTCCACTACCGTCGTGAGAACGTCTACTTCCACTACTTCCTCTACGAACTCGAACCGCTCTGAAAATGCTCCTTTGGGAAGGTATAACCCCTTGACGATCGTTCGAGAATTATTGCTTGTGTTGTATGAAATGTTCACATTTGCACCGTGCCCGACATGTGTCTTGCATGTTTCCCGTTGCCATACCGTCGTCTCATGGGACACCTGGTAACCGGGATCACCCCACCATCCTTTGCACGCTCCTGCCACACTTTCTTTTACACCGACGTCCCAATGAGTTGTCAGACCGGAACGTTGCCGTGGAACCGTTTTCGTTATCGTTGCCGTGGCACCCCTTTTCTTTTCACCACAGTGACAAATGCTTCATAATGCTCTTGTCAACTTTTAATAAAAATTGCATAAACTTGTTCATGTCATCCGCATCATGATAACAACAATTAAAATGTTTAAATTGTTGTTTGCTTTAATTTGCTAAATGCATGTGAGGTTTTACCGGATGCGTTGTTTGTTATATCCGGCCCCATTTAAATTGCTTAGACTGTGTATTTTACTCATGTTTCACCTCTTGCCATGTTTAACAACATTTAATTTTGTTGGGTACATAATACTCATGTTTCACCTCTTGCCATGTTTAACAACATTTAATATTGTTGGGTACATAAACGAGAGAGAACTAAATAATTGATGTGGTGTTCCGTCAATATGCAACTCGTTGCATAGTGAGCTCCACTTAACTTGTAGTTTTGTTTGTGCCCTTTGCCATGCCATGCATATTTAAACCGGACATGCATCATACTTGGTTGTGCATCATGCCATGTTGATGTGATGGTTGTTTATTATCTTTGTTTGCTTATTTCCGGTGTGCTTCTTCGGGTTAGTTCCGATAACGTCGCGTTTGTGAGGAACCGTTCGACTACGTCCATTTGTCTTCTTCATGGACTCGTTCTTCTTCCTTGCGGGATCTCAGACAAGATGATCATACCCTCGAAATCACTTCTATCTTTGCTTGCTAGATGCTCGCTCTTTTGCTATGCCTATGCTACGATACCTACCACTTGCTTATCATGCCTCCTATATTGTTGAACCAAGCCTCTAACCCACCTTGTCCCAGCAAACCGTTGTCTGGCTATGTTACCGCTTTGCTCAGCCCCTCTTATAGCGTTGTTAGTTGCAGGTGAACATTGAAGTTTGTTCCTTGTTGGAACATGGAGATGTTGTTCCTTGTTGGAACATGTTTACTTGTTGGGATATCACAATATATCTTATTTAATTAATGCATCTATATACTTGGTAAAGGGTGGAAGGCTCGGCCTTATGCCTGGTGTTTTGTTCCACTCTTGCCGCCCTAGTTTCCGTCATATCGGTGTTATGTTCCTGGATT
The DNA here is from genome assembly GCF_003073215.2 of Triticum urartu. Taxonomy (NCBI): domain Eukaryota; kingdom Viridiplantae; phylum Streptophyta; class Magnoliopsida; order Poales; family Poaceae; genus Triticum; species Triticum urartu. The sequence goes on along the minus strand of NC_053026.1, from coordinate 166,316,952 downwards.
TTGCGTTCCTTACGCGGTTGGGTAATAATGGGAACCCCTTGACAGTTCACCTTGAATAAAACTCCTCCAGCAATGCCCAACATTGGTTTTACCATTCGCCACCTAGCCTTTTCTTTCCCTTGGGTTCTGCAGACTCAAGGGTCAATCTTATTTTACCCCCCCCCGGGCCAGTGCTCCTCTGAGTGTTGGTCCAACCTGTCAGCTGCCGGTGGCCACCAGGGGCAACTCTGGGCTGGCCTACCCGTACCTAAGACAATCTGAGTGTGCCCTGAGAAAGAGATATGTGCAGCTTGTCGAATGTCTTGTAACCGGGATTCCGAGTCTGATCGGGTCTTTCCGCTAGAAGGAATATCCTTCCGTTGACCGTGAGAGCTTGTCATGGGCTAAGTTGGGACCCCCTGCATGGATTTGAACTTTTGAAAGCCGTGCCCGCGGTTATGGGCAGATGGGAATTTGTTAATGTCCTGTTGTAGAAAACCTAAAGTTTACCTTAATTAAAATACATCAACCGTGTGTGTTACCGTGATGGTCTCTTTCCGGCGGAGTCTGGGAAGTGAACACGGTGTTGGAGTTATGCTTGAGGTAGGTTGTTCTAGGATCACTTCTTGATCATAGTTTCTCGATCGTGCTTTGCCTTCTCTTCTTGCTCTCATTTGCGTATGTTAGCCACCATATATGCTAGTCGCTTGCTGCAGTTCCACCTCATACCTTTACCTTACCCATAAGCTTAAATAGTCTTGATCGCGAGGGTGTGAGATTGCTGAGTCCCCGTGACTCACAGATACTTCCAAAACCAGCTTGCAGGTGCCGTTGAACCATGGAGATGACGCAACCAAGCTCAAGGAGGAGCTCGATGAAGATCTTGTCCTTTGTGTTGTTTCGTTCTAGTTGATCGGTAGTGGAGCCCAGTTGGGGTCGATCGGGGACCTTGTCGCATTTGGGGTTCTTCTTTTACTTTGGTTCCGTAGCCGGACCTTGATTGTTTTGGATGTTGTAATGATTTATTCATGTATTTGTGTGAATTGGCGATTGTAAGCCAACTATGTATCTTTTCCCTTATGTATTACATGGGTTGTGTGAAGATTACCTCACTTGCGACATTGCTTTCCATACGGTTATGCCTCTAAGTCGTGCTTCGACACGTAGGAGATATAGCCGCATCGAGGGCGTTACAGGAGGCCACGAGGTAGGGGGTGCGCCTACTCCCCCCCCCCCCCAGGCACGCCCTCCACCCTCGTGGGGCCCCTGTTGCTCCATCGACGTACTTCTTCCTCCTATATATACCTACATACCCCCAAACGATCAGATACAAAGCCAAAACCCTAATTCCACCGCCGCAACTTTCTGTATCCACGAGATCCCATCTTGGGGCCTGTTCTAGAGCTCCGCTGGAGGGGGCATCGATCACGGAGGGCTTCTACATCATCACCATAGCCCCTCCGATGAAGTGTGAGTAGTTCACCTCAAACCTACGGGTCCATATTATTAGCTAGATGGCTTCTTCTCTCTTTTTGGATCTCAATACAATGTTCTCCCCCTCTCTTGTGGAGATCTATGCAATGTAATCTTCTTTTTGTGGTGTGTTTGTTGAGATCGATGAATTGTGGGTTTATGATCAAGTCTATCTATGAATAATATTTGAATCTTCTCTAAATTCTTTTATGTATGATTGGTTATCTTTGCAAGTCTCTTTGAATTATCAGTTTGGTTTGGCCTACTAGATTGATCTTTCTTGCGATGGGAAGTGCTTAGCTTTGGGTTCAGTCTTGCGGTGTCCTTTCCCAGTGACAGTAGGGGCAGCAAGGCACGTATTGTGTTGTTGCCATCGAGGATAACAAGATGGGGTTTTCATCATATTGCATGAGTTTATCCCTCTACATCATGTCATCTTGCTTAAGGCGTTACTCTATTTTCATTAACTTAATACTCTAGATGCATGTTGGATAGCGGTCGATGAGTGGAGTAATAGTAGTAGATGCGGGCAGGAGTCGGTCTACTTGTCTCGGACGTGATGCCTATATATATGATCATAACTAGATATTCTCATAACTATTCTCAATTCTCCACTTGCTCAACATTAATTCGTTCACCCACCGTAGAATACTTATGCTCTTGAGGGAAGCCACTAGTGAAACCTATGCCCTCCGGGTCTATCTTCATCATATTAATCTTCCAATACTTAGTAATTTCCTTTCCTTTTTACTTTGCTTTTATTTTACTTTGCATCTTTATCATAAAAATACCAAAAATATTATCTTATCATATCTATCAGATCTCACTCTCGTAAGTGGCCGTGTAGGGATTGACAACCCCTTATCGCATTGGTTGCGAGGATTTATTTGTTTTGTGCTGGTACGAGGGACTCGCGCGTAGCCTCCTACTGGATTGATACCTTGATTCTCAAAAACTAAGGGAAATACTTATGCTACTTTGCTGCATCATCCCTTCCTCTTTGGGGAAAACCAACGCAGTGCTCAAGAGGTAGCATGCCCGTGCACCGTTCTGGCCCTAGCCCAACAGCGCGCCGCGCTTATGTATGGCCCAGGCCCGGGGGCTCCTGTCGGTGCACAAAAGGAGGGGTCCTATTTTTTACCCCTTTACTTGTGCGTGGGCAATTGGAGCCGCGCCTGCGGCCACACCCAGCGGGGCGGAGGAAGGAGGCAAGGCCACAAGACAACCAGAACAATGCCAAGACCAGAGACACAAAGAGAAAGAGGACGAGGTGGAGTCCCCCGGCGAGACCCTCGCCGGGGCGGCCTACTCAGCCCCGGCAAGAGCCTTGCCGGGGCAACTTGCCCAACGCCAATAGAGCGCGCCACCCTTGAGCCCAAGGGTTCCAACACCACCAACCACATTGGAACCAAGGCTCGGGAGGCACCTCCATGGTGGCATGCAAATCTTTGTGAAGATCATAAGCACACAAGATCAGATGAGGACCAGAAGACGACGATCCTCGGCAAGATCCTTACCGAGGAAATCCACGAGACCCCCGGCAAGATCCTTTCCAGGGATGACCGCGATGCCATGGCAAGACCCTTGCCGGGGCCCCGGCAAGGCCCTTGTCGAGGACACCTGCGGGGCCATAGCCAGGCCCACGTCTGCCAAGACTCCACCATCGTTCCCATACAACTGCCAGCCCAACCAGCTGGGCAGGCACCTGCGTGGCGATGCACGGCCTCCAGGCCAACTCAGCAAGCACCTACGTGGTGGCATGCGGATCTTCGTGAAGACCCTACCACCACGCCATCTCAGCAGCCTGCCAGCTTACGTGGCGCTGCATGCCTCGTTGCCCTAGGCGCATGTCAGAGCGAGGCGGAGCGGCGACGGACTGGACAGGCCTCGTTGTCGTCCCCTATAAAGCAACAGGACACCTAAGGAGTGCATTTAATGTGCCTTGTCCCGTAATGACAGGCGATAAGCTTGTACACTGTATACCTTTCCACCTCCTGTGTGCCACTTTGGCGACCCCTTTTGACTATAAAAGGAGGCCCGAGGCGTACTAGAGAGAGATTCGGATCTTTTGGACTATGCACGCACCGCAGCTAGTTCGAAAGCTCAAGAACACTCAAATATACACCAAAGAAGGATTAGGGTATTACGCATCCTTGCGGCCCGAACCTGGGTAAACGATCTTTGTGCTGGCCACCAGACCCGCTCTTTGCACAACCCCGCGCCCGCCAACCGTAGAAGGGATCCTAGTGATTCCATAGGTGTCGTTTCCACCGACACTACTAAACTAGCATAATTATAATATCACCATCTTCATATTTCAAAACAATCATAAAGAATCAAACTTCTCATAGTATTCAATGCACTCTATATGAATGTTTTTATTATACCCATCTTGGATGCCCATCATATTAGGACTGATTTTATAACCAAAGCAAATTACCATGTTGTTCTAAAGGATTCTCAAAATAATATAAGTGAAGCATGAGAGATCAATAATTTCTATAAAACCACCACCGTGCTCTAAAAAGATATAAGTGAAGCACTAGAGCAAAATTATCTAGCTTAAAAGATATAAGTGAAGCACATAGAGTATCTAATAAATTATGATTCATGTGTGTCACTCCCAAAAGGTGTGTGCAGCAAGGATGATTGTGGTAAACTAAAAAGCAAAAACTCAAATCATACAAGACGCTCCAAGCAAAACACATATCGTGTGGTGAATAAAAATATAGCCTCAAGTAAAGTTACCGATAGATGAAGACGAAAGTGGGGATGCCTTCCGGGGCATCCCCAAGCTTAGGATTTTGGTTGTCCTTGAATTTTACCTTGGGGTGCCTTGGGCATCCTCAAGCTTAGGCTCTTGCCACTCCTTGTTCCAAAATCCATCAAATATTTACCCAAAAACTTGAAAACTTCACAACACAAAACTTCAATAGAAAATCTCATGAGCTCTGTTAGTATATGAAAATAAATCACCACTTTAAGGTACTATAATGAACTCATTCTTTATTTATATTGGTGTGAAACCTAATGTATTCCAACTTCTCTATGGTTCATACCCCCCCTGATACTAGCCATAGATTCATCAAAATAAGCAAACAACACACGAAAAACAGAATCTGTCAAAAACAAAATAGTCTGTAGCAATCTGGATAGTTTGAATACTTCAGCAACTCCACAAATTCTGAAAAATTAGGAAGACCTAAATAATTTGTATATTGATCTACTACAGTTGGAATTGGTATTTTATCGCTCTCTGGTAAAAAATAGTAATTATTTTTGTGAGTTCATACTTTCTATTTTTTAGCAAGATCAAACAACAATCACCCAAGAAGATCTTAAAGGCTTTACTTGGCACAAACACTAACTAAAACATAAAAAACACAATCATAACAGAGGCTAGATAAATTGTTTATTACTAAATAGGAACAAAAATAAAATTTGGTTGGCTCCCAACAAGCGCTTTTCTTTAAAGCCTTTTAGCTAGGCATTGAGATTTCAATGATGCTCACATGAAAGACAAGAATTGAAGCACAAAGAGAGCATCACAAAACATATGACAAACAAGTTTAAGTCTAACATGCTTCCTATGCATAGGCATTTTATAAGCGAACAGATTATCAAGACAAGCAAGAACTAGCATATGCAAGTGAGGGAGTCCTGGATTAGGGGGTCTTCGGACAGCCGGACTATATCCTTTGGCCGGACTGTTGGACTATGAAGATACAAGATTGAAGACTTCGTCCCGTGTTCGGATGGGACTCTCCTTGGCGTGGAAGGCAAGCTAGGCAATACGGATATGTAGATATCCTCCCTTGTAACCGACTCTGTGTAACCCTAGCCCCCTCCGGTGTTTATATAAACTAGAGGGTTTAGTCCGCAGGACAACATACAATCATACCATAGGCTAGCTTCTAGGGTTTGGCCTCTACGATCTCATGGTAGATCGACTCTTGTAATACTCATATCATCAAGAATAATCAAGCAGGACGTAGGGTATTACCTCCTTCAAGTGGGCCCGAACCTGGGTAAACATCGTGTCCCTTGTCTCCTGTTACCATCCGCCTTACACGCACAGTTTGTGACCCCCTATCCGAGATCCGCCGGTTTTGACACCGACATTGGTGCTTTCATTGAGAGTTCCACTGTGTCATCACCATAAGGCTTGATGGCTCATTCGGTCATAGATAGCGATGCGGTCCAGGGTGAGGTCCTCCTCCCCGGACAGATCTTTGTATTCGACGGCTTCGCACTGCGGGCGAAATTCGCTTGGCCATCTGGAGCAGGTCGAGAGCTACGCCCCTGGCCAGGTCAGATTCGGAAACTTAAACTACACTGCCGACATCCGCGGAGACTTGATCTACGACGGACTTGAGCCCGTGTCAGGTGCGTCGCACAGTCACGACGAGCACGACGTAACTCTGTCGTCGGACAGTGTTCGGGAGATCGCATCTGCAGCTACTCCGGCCTTCAATCTGGAGCAAATTGTGCCATCCAAGGACGGAGGGATAGACCCCGCCCTGGAGGCCGCACTCTCAGTGGCGATGTAGCCGGATACTGACTTCACCCCTTACAAGAGCCATGTCGCCAAACCACTGGATTCATCTCCGGCCACAGACTCCGAGCCGCCTACATCCGTGCCCATCAAATCCGACTGGGCGCCGATCATGGAGTTCACCTTCGCGGATATTTTTCAGCACTCGCCTTTCGGCGATGTGCTAAATTCATTAAAGTCTCTCTCCTTGTCAGGAGAACCTTGGCCGAACTATGTCTGGCTAGAATGGGATACGGACGACGAATAAATTCGCTGCCCGCCCGCCACCCACTTAGTAGCCACTGTCGACGACTTAACCGACATGCTCCACTTCGACTCTGAAGACATCGACGGCATGGACGAAGATGCAGGAGACGAACAGGATCCAGCGCCCACAGGGTGACGGACAGCCACTTCATCACATGGCATATACATGGTGGATACACCCAAATAAGGCAATGGCGAAGAGACAGCGGAGGATGGCCCCTCCAAGAAGCAACCCAAGCGCCGACATCGGCGGCGCTGCTCTAAATCCCGCCATAGCAAAAACAGTGATAACAGCGCAAGAGAAAATAACACTCCAGTCGACTCCAGAGGAAACGACGACCACATTGCCCTGATGGCAGAGCACGATGAAGCTGCAAGTGGTGAACATAGTACGGATCCGATGTCCGAACACAGCGACGCCGAGGATAACCCTCATCAAACCCCATCCGGGGAGGAAAACAGTCCAAACGAAGATGCACACATCATCCCAGAAACGCACTTGGAGCAAGAGAACCTCCACAGAAGGCTTATTGCCATGGCGAGGAGTCTGAAGAAGCAGAAGCAAAGGCTTAGGGCCGCACAAAACACACTCAATAGCAGGTGGAACAAAGTGCTCGACAGCGAAGCAAAGTATGGTGGAAGTTACCACGCAAAGAGCTATCCAAAGCATAAGTTGTTACCTGAATTCGACGACGAGGCCTTAGAGCCCACATAGCCAAATAATGAAACGGCCAACCGGCCAGATCCACCACCTTGTGACCGTGATAGAGCGGATAACAAATACGCACATAAGTCAACACACGATGTACGTGAGGACTTGCGCCAAAAATCCGGTACGACCAGATTCATCTATGGATCTAGAAAGCGTGCTCCGGCACAAAATCAAAACCAAATACCACAACCGTCTGAATGCCACGGTACATCCAAGTACAGGGGTGCCGCACACCCCCTATGTTTCACCGATGAAGTGCTGGACCACGAATTCCCAGAAGGATTCAAACCAGTGAACATAGAAGCGTACGACGGGACCACGGACCCTGCGGTCTGGATTGAGGAATTTATCCTCCATATCCATATGGCTCGCGGAGACGATCTCCATGCCATTAAATACTTGCCCCTCAAGCTTAAAGGACCAGCTCGACACTGGCTGAAAAGCCTCCCCAAAAACTCAATTGGAAGTTGGGAGGAGCTCGAGGACGCTTTTCGGGCTAATTTCCAAGGGACCTACGTCCGACCTCCGGATGCAGACGATTTAAGTCATATAATTCAACAGTCCGGAGAGTCCGCCCGAAAGCTTTGGAACAGGTTTCTCACCAAGAAGAAACAAATCGTCAACTATCTGGACACCGAAGCCTTAGCAGCTTTAAACACAGCATCCGAGATGAATGGCTCGCCAGACACCTCGGCCAAGAAAAACTGAGAACAATGGCAGCTCTAACAAGTCTCATGACCCGCTTTTGCGCGGGCGAAGACAGCTAGTTAGCCCGCAGCAGCACCAGTGACCCAAGCACATCCGAAGTCAGGGATGGCAATGGAAAACCATGACGCAATAAAAGCAAGCGTCGAAATAAAGAAGATAGCCCAGATAATACGGCGGTAAATGCCGGATTCAGGGGCTCTCGACCAGGTCATCGGAAAAAGCCTTTCAAAGGCAGCAGAGACGGACCGTCTGGCCTAAACAAGATTCTTGACAAACTATTTTAGATTCATGGCACCCCCGATAAACCTGCAAATCACACCCACAGAGAATGTTGGGTCTTCAAGCAGGCTGGTAAGCTAAACGCTGAACACAAGGGGGGAGACACCAAGCGAAGACGAGGATGAGCCTCGCCAGCAAAGCACTGGAGGATAGAAAAAATTCCCACCAGAGGTTAAAACAGTCAACATGATCCATGTGACAAAGAGGAAAAGCAAATATTCACTCAGAGACACGCGCGCCATAGAGCCTGTCACCCCTAGGTTCAACCCTGGCTGGCCTGCCTGATCACTTTTGATCGTGGGGATCATGCGACAAGCATCTGACACAAAGGATTGGCTGCCTTGGTGTTAGACCCAATAATAAACGGATACCATCTCACACGAGTCCTCATGGACGGTGACAGTGGTCTAAACCTAATATATCAGGACACTGTCCGCAAAATGGGGATAGACCCATCAAAAATAAGCCACCGCACTACTACCTTCAAGGGAGTAATACCAGGCCTAGAGGCCCGCTGCACGGGCTCTCTATTACTATAAGTTGTATTCGGTTCTTCCGACAACTTCCGAAGCAAAAGGTTAAATTTCTACATCGCTCCATTCTGAACTGGCTATCAGGCACTACTCGGAAGAGCGGCTTTTGCTCGTTTTAATGCAATCCCGCATTATGCTTCTCTCAAGCTTAAGATGTCTGGTCCATGTGGCACCATCACAGTTAGCGGAAATACTGAGCATGCTCTACGCGCGGAAGAATGTACGGCGGCTTTAGGCGCCGAGCACTAGACGGCCTCACCAACCAGAAAAAATGACAGGTCGTCAAGACCACGAACACGGTTAGACAAGTCCGGCGCACCACTACATATACATGAGATTGGTTTGATAATCAAGCCCTCCTAGACGGTACCAGGTGCTTCCCGCGTCTAATCAGGGCTAGTTTGGCTCAACTTTACTTATCTTAAATTTTAATGGTTTATTGACAATAACCAATTTCCTGGCACGGCAACTTTCACCTAAGTTCTTCTCTTTTACAGATGACAATCATGCTACACCCGTCTAGGACACGGCACAACGGAGACACGGGCGCAGACGTGCAGCAGGGACCCGCTCAAAGGTTTCTTTTTAGATTAAGACCTTGTGTCAACCTTTTTTACTGTCTCTTGTTGCTCACATCCTTCGGATACTCAATACAACCGAGAAGGATGCCGACGTATTGTCATATGGCCACGTCAGGATATTGCATGTACCTGGACACCCAGGGTTTATTATTAAGGGCATTGTTCAGCCCGGCATATGTTACAAAGACCGAATACCTTAGGGAGTGTTCGGCGTCACGAGTTTGGCCTTATATGCATCAGCTCCGAATCATGTCTTTGGTCAAATGTTGGGTTTGCCCGGCTCCCATGTTTTGGTACCTTACGTTCCGCTATATCGGCTAAGGTAGCACTGGGAGAACTACTGCGATTGTGCCCTGGTTCATCCGGATGAGCACCTCAGTAGAGAAAGCCGAAAACTAACTGTCATGATATAGCGCGAGACTGGTCAACCACTCGATGACCCAGCAGAATCTTCAGGATTCCTCCGCATTAACGAAGGGCCGTTTCCCGGTCATGTATGTATGCGCCCCTTATTCGGACGAGCGCAGAAGTACCAGGTGCTATATAGTAGCCCCACCATCAAACTCCTATGGCTAAGTGAAAGTGTTAAAGCAATATAGTCCGATTGCCTCGTTCGCTACGCTACCACCTCCTTAATGGACCAAGACATTGGATCAGGTGTGAAAACACGTTTTTTGTGAACACCCCCGCATTATATGCGTGGGGGCGGAAGCCGACGACTGCAAACTTTCAGGTTATATACATATATACATAAACAGCCGCACAGGAGGCATCATAATACTTTCAGGCAAAAGTATAAACACAGCCTTCATAACACAATAAAACATTGTTTTTACAATGGGAGTACATGTCACTAGAACATAATATTCTTCGAGCACTGAGCCTCTATGGAACGAGCGCCTTCAAGAACTTCAAAGTAGTGCTCGGCAGCCACTCGGCCCACGATCGAACCCGGTGTTGCAACAGTGGTGGCCTCCATCTCTGCCCAGTATGTCTTGACATGGGAAAAGGCCATCCGCACACCCTCTATGCACGCCGACCTCTTCATAGCATCAATGTGCGGCACAGCACCAAGGAATTGTTGCACCAAACTAAAGTAACTATTCGGCCTTGGCCCTCCCGGCCACAGATGATCCACAATGGACCTCATGGCGAGTCCGAACAACCTATGGAGCTCGGCCCACTCAGCCATTTGCTCATTCAGCAGCAACGGACGCACTGGAGCATGGAACTGTGACCAGAACAGCTTCTCCACTTCACGATCTCCTTGGTCCTTGAAGTACTCAGCCGCATCAGCAGCACTTGCCGCCAAATCCACATAGGCGTCCGCAGAACTCCATAGTTGATCAATAGAAGCATACTTCGGATCTCTGAACTTAGTCCGCAACAAGAAGGGCTTCCCGGCCACGATATCCGCAGCTTGATGCAGCTCCTCCTTCGTCGCTCTGATTTTAGAGCGGGCTTCCTTGGCTGCTACCATGGCCTTTTCCAGGTCGGTCGCCCTCGCTCGGCTTTCTTCTTCAAGAAGATGGTAACAGTCAGCGGCATCCTTCAACTCAATGGCCATCTTGGCTATCCTTTCCTTGCTGTGGCGATGCGTGGACTGTTCGGCCCTCAGCTCTTCGACCGCCTTCAGGGCAACCGCATCGCTATTCCTTGCTTGTTCCTTGGCTCGGGCAAGCTCTGCCCGAAGGGCCTCCACGGTGGCAGCTCCGTCTGCGGTCACAACATATTAAAGATATTGGCATCATGCTCCTCTTACTATGCATTGATCACCGGAGAAATCACTTACCATGTGTCTCGTCAAGCCGCTTGTTGACAAGCACGATGCCAGCATCTGCCGCATCAAGTTGCCGCTTTAGCTCGGCAAACCCATCAGTTCGGCTAGCCACCGGAGCTTAAGCCACCTGCACATAAAGGCAGTCTGGTTATTACCTAGGACTATGATCCTCTGTTTGCCGCCATTTTCGACGACAACCAGAGTCTCAGGGGCTACTATCTGCATAGGGCACACCTAACGTGTGCGGTACTGTCAAAAACATACACTATGTCACGTACCTCAAAACCTTTCAGTAGAGTCATAAAAGCTTCATGCAATCCGCTTTCAGCGGATGAAATCCTTTCAACTACCATACTCATTAGCGTACGATGCGCTTCTGAGATGGCCGCTTGCTCCAGAAGATCCTTCAGTGCGTCTGACCGCACACTATACGGTTCCAGACTCTTTTTGTTGCTCTCTTTAGGAGTCGAATACTGAGGACTCCGGGTGGCCAAGGGATTACCCCCTGGCTTGGTTGATCAGGAGAAACCCTCCGAGACGACACTTCAGGGTCGCCCGCTTCATGAGGCGGGGTGGCAGGGGGAGGTGTTTCGCTCTCCATCATCTCTGGAAGAAGATCCCCCGAAGATGAACTATGTCAAGAAGGGCTACGATCCGAACTACAAGATATAAGATTCGGTCATCGTCTTTAGAAGTAAGGTAGGATATTTTCACTACTGAGTACTTTTTCATTAATTACGGCTCGGTAGAGGGCTGATTCCCTTGCGGACACTGTGCGGCAAGGGTACCCCTTGGGGCAGGACCCTCTGGCGAAGATTTCTTCCCTCGTTTGGAAACCTCTGTTTCCGGATCTTCAGAGGTGGTCCTCTTTCTTCCCCGGGGAGAGGGAATGTCAGATTCTTCTCCCTGGTTGTCCTCCTTCGCGGAGGCACTCGTTCCCCCGGTTGGGGTGAGTAGTGAGTGAGGCTCTCTTTCGGCCTCCTTATTCCCCCCTTTATGTTCCTTTGAGGGCACTTGATAAGGTGCCGGTTCCAGCATTCTGTCTAGTACTGGATTGGCCAAGCCCTCGGGAAGGGGGGCCGGACACCTGATCATCTTCGCCTCTGTTATCCAGTCCTGGTCAAAGAGCGACTTCTCAAAATGATGTTATGATGAATAAGAGAAACAGTGTGTTTGGCCATGGGATTACTTACTTGGGTATCCGGCGATTACAGCTCAGACCCGCATCCTCGGTGGTGTCCGGACACTTTATTTGTGATCCGAAGAACAACTTGTACATCTCCTCGAGCGTCATGCCGAGGAAGTGATGAATGATTCGCGGTCCCTCTGGGTTGAACTCCCACAAACGGAGAGGTCTACGTTTGCAAGGCGGGACCTGGCGAACTAGCATGACCTGCATCACCATGACCAGGTTGACGTCTCTCTCAATGAGATCTTGGATGCAACTCTGCAATATCAGCACATCCTTTACTGGACCCCAGTTTAGCCCCTCGCTGATCCATGACGTCAGTTGTGGTGGGGGGGGGGCTGAGCTAAAGGCAGGGATGGCTGCCCACTTGGCACTTCGGGGAGCTGTGATATAAAACCACTCCCGCTGCCACAAACTGGATACCTCTAGAAAGGAACCCTCTGGCCACGGAGCATTAGCACTTTTTCTTATTACGACACCTCCGCACTCTAATTGCCACCCCTCGATCATCTTCGGCTTCACATTGAAGGTCTTGAGCCACAGGCCAAAGTGAGGGGTAGTGTGGAGGGAGGCCTCACATATGACGATGAACGACGAGATGTGAAGGAGGGAATCCGGGGCCAGATCGTGGAAATCCAACCCATAATAGAACATGAGTCCCCTAACAAAGGGATCCAGAGCGAGGCCTAGCCCTCGGAGGAAGTGAGAGACAAACACAACACTCTCGTTGGGTTTGGGAGTGGGGACGACCTGCCCTCGGGCGGGCAGCCTGTGCAAAATTTCGGCGGTCAGATATTTGGCCTCTCTCAGCTCCTTGATGACCTCCTCTATGATAGAGGAAGGCATCCACTGACCTTGCAGGTTGGATCCGGACATGGTTGAAGGTCCGAAGTGCCTGACCTGAGCCTGGGGTGTTGGAACTCGACGCGGGGGAAGGATTCGATTGAGCGCGAGAGGAAACAGGGACAGGTCTTGGCCTCTTTATAAAGAGGGTGAATGTCAAGCGTCCTCCTCGCGGCCGTTTTGGACTCGCCTAAAATCGAGGAGTCATACCAACAGGCACGAGTGGGTTACCCATGTCCGTATTGATGAGAATCTCATAATAAGGGGGACATGATCTCTGCTTCGACAAGGCGTGTCAAGAAAATCGCCTTGCAATATGTGTGGTGCTGGTTGAGAAAAATGGTTCGAATAATGACCGGGCCATGACGTAACGTTGTGCTGTCAAAACACGCAGAAGATTAGATTTGTGGAAATATTATTCTCTCTACGGTGCTATGTGGAACTTGTTTTGCAGAGCCGGACACTATCCTCATGTTCAAAATCTTCTTTGGAGTATTTGGAGGAGGAACCCGCCTTGCAATGCCGAAGACAATATTGCGCGCTGGAATCATCGTCACTGAAGCCTGGTTCAGGGGCTACTGAGGGAGTCCTGGATTAGGGGGACTCCGGACAGCCGGACTATATCCTTTGGCCGGACTGTTGGACTATGAAGATACAAGATTGAAGACTTCGTCCCGTGTCCGGATGGGACTCTCCTTGGCATGGAAGGCAAGCTAGGCAATACGGATATGTAGATCTCCTCCCTTGTAACCGACTCTGTGTAACCCTAGCCCCCTCCGATGTCTATATAAGCCAGAGGGTTTAGTCCGTAGGACAACACACAATCATACCATAGGCTAGCTTCTAGGGTTTAGCCTCTACGATCTCGTGGTAGATCAACTCTTGTAATACTCATATCATCAAGAATAATCAAGCAGGACGTAGGGTATTACCTCCTTCAAGAGGGCCTGAACCTGGGTAAACATCGTGTCCCTTGTCTCCTGTTACCATCCGCCTTAGACGCACAGTTCGGGACCCCCTACCCGAGATCTGCCAGTTTTGACACCGACAGCAAGGAAGAAGAAAGAAACAATAGCAATCTCAACATAACGAGAGGTAATTTAGTAACATGAAAATTTCTACAACCAAATTTTCCTCTCTCATAATAATTACATGTAGGATCATAATCAAATTCAACAATATAACTATCACATAAAATATTCTTTACATGATCCACATGTATGCAAAGTTGACACTCTTCCAAAATAGTGGGAATATCATTAACTAAAGTCATGACCTCTCCAAACCCACTTTTATCAAAAAACTTCATAAGGTTGAACATTATGGAAATATGTGGGATAAAGTTGACACTCTTCCAAACCCACTTTCAGTATTATTGCAAACATTATTATCAATTTCATATTCATCATGGGGCTTAAATAAATTTTCGAGATCATAAGAAGAATCACCCCAATCATAATCATTGCAACAAGTAGTGGACATAGCAAAACTAGCATCTCCAAGCCTAGGGTTTTGCATATCATTAACACAATTGACATTAATAGAATTTATAATAATATCATTGCAATCATGTTTTTCATTCAAGGAGCTATCGTGAATCACTTCATAAGTCTATTCTTTCAACACTTCATCACAATTTTCAGATTCACGAAATTCAAGCAAAACCTCATAAAGATAATATAGTGCGAAAAAACTCACTAGCAATTGGTTCATCATAATTGGATCTTTTAAAAAGATTAGCAAGAGGATGAGGATCCATAACAATAGATTTTTAGCAAGCGAAGATAAAAGCAAATAGAAGGCACATGGTAACACGAGCAAACAGAAGGACGAATGGAAGAGGGGCGAATAAAACGGAAAAGGTGAAGTGGGGGAGAGGAAAGCGAGAGGCAAATGGCAAATAATGTAATGTGCGGGAGGAGAGTTTATGAAGGGTACTTGGTATGTCCTGACTTGTGCGTAGATCTCCCCGGCAACGGCACCAGAAATCCTTCTTGCTACCTCTTGAGCAAGCATTGGTTTTCCCTTAAAGAGGAAAGGGTGATGCAGCAAAGTAGCGTAAGTATTTCCCTCAGTTTTGAGAACCAATGTATCAATCCAGTAGGAGACAATGCTAAAGTCACCTAGTACCTACACAAACAATCAAGAACCTTGCAACCAACATGATAAAGGGGTTGTCAATCCCTTCATGGCCACTTGCAAAAGTGAGATCTGATAAAGATAATAAGATAAATATTTTTGGTATTTTTGTTGTATAGATTGGAAAGTAAAGATTGAAAAATAATAAAACGAGATGTGATATAAATAAAAGAGATGCAATATAATAAGAAAGAAACCCGGGGGCCATAGGTTTCACTAGTGGCTTCTCTCGAGACAGCATAAATTACGGTGGGTGAACAAATTACTGCCGAGCAATTGATAGAAGAGCGCATAGTTATGAGAATATCTAGGCAATGATTATGATTATAGGCATCACGTCCGTGTCAAGTAGATCGAAACGATTTTGCATCTACTACTATTACTCCACACATCGACCGCTATCCAGCATGCATCTAGAGTATTAAGTTCATAAGAACAGAGTAACGCATTAGGAAAGATGACATGATGTAGAGGGATAAACTCAAGCAATATGATATAAACGCCATCTTTTTATCCTCGATGGCAACAATACAATACGTGCCTTGCTACCCCTACTGTCACTAGGAAAGGACACCGCAAGATTGAACCCAAAGCTAAGCACTTCTCTCATTGCTAGAAAGATCAATCTAGTAGGCCAAACTAAACCGATAATTCGAAGAGACTTGCAAAAATAACAAATCATGCATATAAGAATTCAGAGAAGAACCAAATAATATTCATACATAATCTTGATCACAATTCATCGGATCTCGGCCAACACACCGCAAAGGAGTATTACATCGAATAGATATCCAAGAACATCGAGGAGAACTTTGTATTGAGAATCAAAGAGAGAGAAGATGCCATCTAGCTAATAACTATGGACCCGGAGGTCTGTGGTAAACTACTCACGCTTCATCGGAGAGGCTATGGTGTTGATGTAGAAGCCCTCCATGATCGATCCCCCCCCCCCCCGGCAGATTGTCGGAAAAGGCCCTAGATGGGATCTCACGGGTACGGAAGGTTGCGGCGGTGGGAGAGTGGTTTCGTGGCTCTCCTGGATGTTTTTAGGGTACAAGAGTATATATAGGCAAAATAAATACGTCGGTGGAGCTCCGTGGGGCCCACGAGGGTGGGGGCGCGCCTACCCCCCTGGGCATGCCCTCCTGCCTCGTGGCCGCCTCACGGACTTCCAGACTTCCACTCCAAGTCTCCTGGATTGCGTTTGTTCCAAGAAAGATCCTCGCGAAGGTTTTGTTCCGTTTGATATTCCTTTTCTGCGAAACACTAAAATAGGCAAAAAATAGAAACTGGCACTGGGCCTCCGGTTAATAGGTTAGTCCCAAAAATAATATAAAAAGAGCATATTAAAGCCCATTAAACATACAAAACATATAATATAATAGCATGGAACAATCAAAAATTATAGATACGTTGGAGACGTATCAGACAGCACATGCAGTACATGGGTAAGCACTATGCGCATGCGTCGTGCTGCTCACGCTTCCTTCTCTACTAGGTTTTCTAAATAGGATACCGTTTCTCACCACTCCCCTCATCGGTTTCTGTAACACCCACAATGCGGCTATATCTCCCACGTGTCAGGGCATGACTTAGAGGCATAGCCGCATGGTAGGCTTGTCGCAAGAGGGGTAGTCTTCACACATCCCATGTACTGAATAAGAAAGGGATAAAGAGTTGGCTTACAATCGCCACTTCACACAATACATAAATAAATCATACATTATCCAAAGTACAACCAAAGGTCCGACTATGGAACCAAAATAAAGGAAGACAACCCCAAATGTTAGATTCCTGATCGTCCCAACTGGGCTCCACTACTGATCATCAGGAAAGGAAACATAGTAACGACCCGAATCCTCATCGAACTCCCACTTGAGTTCGGTAGCATCACTTGCACTGGTATCCTTGGCACCTGCAACTATTTGGAAGTATCTGTGAGTCACGAGGACTCAGCAATCTCACACCGCGAGATCAAGACTATTTAAGCTTATGGGTAGGAAAGGGTAGTGAGGTGGAGCTGCAGCAAGCACTAAGCATATATGGTGGCTAACATACGCAAATGAGAGTGAGAAGAGAAGCAACGCAATGGACGAGAAGCTAGAAGTGATCAAGAAGTGATCCTGAAGCTATTTACGTTCAAGCATAACACAAGGCCGTGTCCACTTCCCAGACTCCGCCGAAAAGAGACCATCATGGCTACACACATGGTTGATTCATTTTTAATTAAGTTAAGTGTCAAGTTCTCTACAACCGGATATTAACAAATTCCCATCCGCCACATAACCGCGGGCACGGCTCTCAAAAGTTAATACCCTGCAGGGGTGTCCCAACTTAGCCCATCACAAGCTCTCACGATCAACGAAGGATATTCCTTCTCCCAGGAAGACCCGATCAGTCTTGGAATCCCGGTTACAAGACATTTCGACAAAGGTAAAACAAGACCAGCAAAGCCGCCCGATGTGCCGACAAATCCCGATAGGATTCGCACGTATCTCGTTCTCAGGGCACACCGGATGAGACTAGCTACAAGTAAAACCAACCCTCAAGTTTCCTCGAGGTGGCCCCGCAGGCAGCTCAGTTCGGACCAACACTCAGAGGAGCACTGGCCCAGGGGGTTTAAAATAAAGATGACCCTTGAGTCTGCAGAACCCAAGGGAAAGGTATATGGTACTAGGTAGGCAAATGGTAAAACCAAGGTTGGGCCTTGTTGGAGGAGTTTTATTCAAGGCGAACTGTCAAGGGGTTCCCATAACACCCAACCGTGTAAGGAACGCAAAATCAAGGAACATAACACCGGTATGACGGAAACTAGGGCGGCAAGAGTGGAACAAAACACTAGGCATAAGGCCGAGCCTTCCACCCTTTACCAAGTATATAGATGCAATTAAGTAAATAAGATATAATAATGATAACCCAACAAAATCCATGTTCCAACATGGAACAAACTTCAGCTTCACCTGCAACTAGCAACGCTATAAGAGGGGCTGAGCAAAAGCAGTAACATAGCCAAACAACGGTTTGCTAGGAAAGGTGGGTTAGAGGCTTGACATGGCAATATGGGAGGCATGATATAACAAGTGGTAGGTAGCGCGACATAGCGATAGAACGAACAACTAGCAAGCAAAGATAGAAGTGATTTCGAGGGTATGGTCATCTTGCCTACAAAGTTCTCAGAGTCGTTGAAAGCTTGATCCTCCATAGCGTACTCGACAGGTTCCTCGTTCACGTACTCGTCTCCTTGATAGCTTCCTATGAGAATACTAAAATGTCAAAAACAACATCAGGGAGCAATGTTTAGAGCAACCAAACAACATGCTACAGGAGCATATCATAGCAAACAAAGGCATCCATGATTCTACTAAAAGCATAGATCAAAAGTCCCTTACTGATCATGAGCCAAAAAGGCATAGAAGATATGATGACACCCATGTAAACATAGCAAGTTTTATTAATAGTTTCAAACTTAGCATAAAAACAGAGCATGGCATAAACAAATTCACGATAGCAACTTTGCGAGCTCATGCAACTCACCACAAAGCATTGCATGACAGTATAAGCATACCAATAGCAAGATGACATGTTCATGAATCTAACCATGGCCAGAGCAAGTTCATAGGATTCATGGATCACTAGCAACAACCATGGCAAAATTGATTAACATGTTAACATTCTGCCAGGAACATTCATGACAAAACCTCATAATCTGTCAAGTACCAGTAGCTAACATTTTATAGCACTCTTGCATCAATGAAAATTGCATCAAAATGGGCAGTATCGTGCATGAAAATGCTTCTAACGTGAAGAGCTCAATGAGACGAACAATTCAACATATCATATGCATGAATCGGAGTCACGGTCACCGAGATACGATGCAATGAAGGAGGCATAAAAATATAAGGAGGTTTTGGGACTTAGTGGAAAATCACCTCGCGGACTAGGGTTGACCATGGCACGGGTTTCGAGACGACGGCGCAAGCTCGCCGGAGGACTTGCTGGAGATGGGGAACGCCGCAGGCGGGTCGGGGACGGCGAGATCCGGCCGGATCCGGCGCAGCGGGGCGGCGGTCAAGGCGGGCGGCGGCGCGGCCGGGCAGCGGGGCGATGTGGTGGCACGGCACGGCGGCGGCGGTCGGGCGGCGGGGCGATGCGGTGGTGCGGCACGGCGGCGGCGGCCGAGGTGGACGGCAGCGCGGGGTGCGAGGCGGTGGGGCGATGCGCGGTGGTGGGCGGCAGAGGAACGGGCCGGGAGGGACGGCGATGGGCCTCGCGGGCCCGCGGCGGCGGGGAGGAGAGAGGAGACCGGCAGCGACACATGGCGGCCTGTGATTCGACGGGCGGCAGCGGCGGACGTGTCCGGCCGTCGCGGATGCGTCCGGTGGCGGCGGGGGAGGCTAGGCTAGGGTTTGTACTGCGCGAAAATTCGGAGGGGATCACATATTTATAGGTAGAGGGAGTTTGGAGTGTCCAAATAAGGTGTAGTTTCCGCCCACACAATCGTGATCCGACGACGGAGGACATGGAGATGGTTTAGATGGGTTATTGGGCTGTTTTGGAGGGGTGTTGGGCTGCAACACACAAGAGGCTTTTGCGGTTACCCGGTTAACCGTTGGGGTATCAAACGGCCTCCAAATGGAACGAAATTTGACAAGCGGTCTACCGGTGGTGTACCAAGGCCACTTGGCAAATCTTGGCCCTTTCCGAGAATGTTTAAAACCCGCTCACGAAAAGAGACAAGAGGGGTGCGCTGGTGCGTGTGGGAGTGTCGGATTGCGAAACGGATAACGGGGAAAATCCTCGGATGCATGAGACGAACACGAATGCAAATGCGATGCACATGATGACATGATATGAAATGCATGACATGAACAAAATGCAAAACGAAGACAAAACCCAACCACGAAAGGGAATCTCATAACTTCAAGCCGAAAGTGGCAAGAGTCGGAGTTACAAATATGGCAAGTTACATCCGGGGTGTTACAACACTCCACTACTACGTGAGGATCTCGTCCCGAGATCTAGGACTGAAAGAACTCCGGATATTCAGAACGGAGGTGGTCCTCGCGCTCCCAGGTGGCTTCCCGGTCGGAATGGTGTGACCACTTCACTTTCAGGAATTTGATTGACTTGTTGCGAGTCTTGCACTCGGTTTCTTCAAGAATAGCAACGGGATGCTCATGATAAGACAGATCTTCTTGGAGATCAATCTCTTCGAAGTCGATGGTGCGCTCAGAATCTTGAAGCACTTGCGAAGCTGTGACACATGAAACACATCGTGCACATTTGCGAAGTTGGACGGAAGCTCAAGTTGATAGGTGTCGGTGTCAAAATCGACGTATCTCGGGTAGGGGGTCCCGAACTGTACGTCTAAGGCAGATGGTAACAGGAGGCAGGGGACACGATGTTTACCCAGGTTTGGGCCCTCTTGATGGAGGTAATACCCTACGTCCTGCTTGATTGTTCTTGATGATATGAGTATTACAAGAGTTGATCTACCACGAGATCGTAGAGGCTAAACCCTAGAAGCTAGCCTATGGTATGATTGTATGTTGTCCTACGGACTGAACCCTCCGGTTTATATAGACACCGGAGGGGGCTAGGGTTACACAGAGTCGGTTACAAGGGAGGAGATCTACATATCCGTACTTCCTAGCTTGCCTTCCACGCCAAGGAGAGTCCCATCTGGACACGGGACGAAGTCTTCAATCTTGTATCTTCATAGTCCAACAGTCCGGCCAAAGGATATAGCCCGGCTGTCCGAAGACCCCCTAATCCAGGAATCCCTCAGTAGCCCCTGAACCAGGCTTCAATGACAATGAGTCCGACGCGCAGTATTGTCTTTGGCATTGCAAGGCGGGTTCCTCCTCCGAGTACTCCATAGAAGATTTTGAACACCAGAATAGTGTCCGGCTCTGCAAAACAAGTTCCACATACTACCTTAGAGAGAATAATATTTCCACAAACCTAATCTGCTGACGCGTCCTGACAGCACGACGTCATGTCAGGGCTCGGTCATTATTCGAACCGTTTTTCTCAACCAGCACCGCACATAACATGGGGCGGTTTTCTTGAAACGTCATGTCAAAGCAGAGATCGTGTTCCCCTTATTACGGGATTCACATCAATATGGACGCGGGTAACCCAACCGCGCCATTACTTATGGTGCTTGGGGAATTAGAGGTTTTACCAAGTGAAGGGCGAGGCGCATCGCCTCTTCCGTCCTTATAAAGGGACAAGAATTCACCCTCTTCACCCATACCTTCTTCCCAACTCATTCCATTTTACTCAGGCCCCAACGCGCGAGCGTTCACCTCCTCTACCCACAAGAGGTCTTCCAAAGATGTCTGGATCTGGAGCAGGAGGCAAATGGATGGCCTCTACCGTCCGAGAGAAGGATATCAAAAAGCTTCGGGAGGCCGGGTATCTAGCCAAGAAAATCGGCCACCATCTCCCGACGGCGGGACAGATCGTCCCCACTCCGGAACCCCACGAGAGGGTTGTATTCCTCCCTCACTTTGTCCGCGGGCTGGGATTTCCCCTCCACCCATTTTTTCGCGGTATCATGTACTATTATGGGGTCGATCTCCATGATATGTCCCCTAATTCCTTCCTCAACATCTCGACATTCATTGTCGTGTGCGAGGCTTTTCTCCGTGTTTTGCCACACTTCGGTTTATGGCTGAAGGTCTTTAATGTGAAGCCCAAGGTGGTGGGCGGCGAGCACGCCGAGTGTGGGGGCGCTATGGTGAGCAAGATGCCCAACGTCATATGGCCAATAGGAACCTTTAATGATTCTATCAAGGAGTGGCAACAACAGTGGTTTTAAATCACTGAGCCGAGCGGCAAGGAGCGGGCCGCTTCTCCCGAGTTTCGATCTGGCGCCCCTCTGCGGCTCATGTCCTGGGTCAAGAAAGGACTGGATTGGTCCTCGTCCGATGAACTGTTGGTGCTCCAGACGTGTGTTAAGGATATGGGGGATAAGAACATTGAACTCGTCGACGTAGTCCAGGTGATATTGGTCCGCCGAATACTGCCTTGTCAACACCGGACTCGCAATCTATGGGAGTTTGATCCAGCCAGGCACCAAACCTTGCGAAGACTCTTCGGCTCGTCTCACGAGGATATTTGGAAGGTGCTTTTTAAGTCCAGCAAATCGTGGTCGAACTCTGCCGAAGACCGCGGGTACCAACTGTCCCGCCCTGCAAGTTCGGTGAGTTTATCAAACTTTTCCATCCGCATGCCCCAATGGACGCGCTTGATGCGTGTTTATTCAACTTTCCCAGAGCTGGACGAAGAAGGCGGAGCGGATCCATTGTCCGGCCCCGCTTCCCGAAGACCCGGCCATCCCACTTCTGATGAAGATGCTGGTCCCGGCTCCTTACAAGGTGCCGAAGAAGACGGTCGAGAAGGGGGCTAAAAAGACCCGGGGCGGTCTTCGTCGTCGTGGCACTTCGGGAACCATCCCGAAGGCTCTGATTCCCATTCCGCCTTCAAGGAGGACAAAAAGGAGGAGGGAGATGAACCCCCTGCGGAGGGAAGAAGGAAGAGGATGGCCTCCGCATCCTTGGAGGCTGAACTACCCAAAAGAGGAAAGATTCCTCGTCAAGAGGAGTCTCCTGCCGCCGCCGACAGCGGCACGGCATGGGATCCCAGGGCCCAGCCCCTGGTGAACTCGCGAGTATCCGAATATGTTTAAGCGTCTGGACTCATCGTGGCTTAACATTTTAACCTAAGCCGTATATTTCTTGTAGTCCGGCGAGGTCCCGTACGGAACAATCCTCATCGGAGGACTTGCTGAGCTCAAACGCTGTGGAGAGCGGGACGCCCCCGAAGGACCCTTCCTCCAAATAGGTGCCAAACACCGAGGCCTCGTCCCGACAGGACCCCGGCCAAGGAGAAAAGGAAAAAACCGTGAAGGCGGCGCCTGGAGGTCAAACCGCATGGGCCGGAGACGTGGGGAAAAAGATTCCGCCGGCGACCTCTGTCCATCCAAAAGTGTTGGATGCTTTGCTGGTGGCGCTACGAGATGCCTCCATCGTTGATGAACACCGTGCCCTGATGGGCGCGGTGATTAAGAAAATTCAGTCGACCGAGAATGGACTGAATGAAGCCTGTATCAGTCTTATAAAAGGCTTTGAGGTATGTTATATGAGTTATCGAAGAGTGTCATAGTATAGATAGTAGCCCCTGATACACTGTTCGGTGAAAGAAAGAACCGGATAGGGGATCGAACTGATGATCTCAGGAAGACTTACTAGATGACATTGAATTCTCTCCTGTTTCAAGCAGATACCTGTGGCGGCTGCTGCCTCTCACACTGTAGAGATCGCCGGACTGAATCAAAGTCTTGAGCGGGCCAGAGAAGAAATTGGCCAATTGCAAATGCAGTTGAGATAAGCAAGGTATGCACCAGTATTATGTGCATTTATTGCGAGATAAATGTTCGGTATGAAATAGGCCGCATAATTTGTGCTAGGAGTTATGACCGAAGTCGAGGCCCTCAAAAGGGCCATTGCCGAGGCCGAGAAAAAGGCGGCCACGGAGCGGACTCTTCGTGAGAAACACGAAGCCAGAGTTATTAAAGCTGAGCAGGAGCTGCAAGAGGCCATAATTAAATGTGAGGCCTTGGAGCAGAGTTTAATGGAGAAAGAGTCCGAACTCACCAAGGCGTGCCAAGCCACGAGCGACGCCCAGGGGGAAACCCAAAGCGCGCTGCAGGGGATCCAAGAGGCGATGCAGATCACGGCAGGTAAGTTTTTCCCATGTAAAGAAAATATTTGAAGGGAAAACTATGTTACTGATTGCGAATCTGGACTTCTCAGGTGCATTTGCCGAGCTGCCACACAGTATATCAGATGCCGCTCACTTCTACCGAGCCGAAGGAAGGAACACCGCCGACAAGCTTTTTTGGTCTTAGTATTTGGCACCGAATTATCCTGTGCCTTTTGCCGATCAACTGAAACAGCTGATCAAACTGCATAAGGCGGTGGAACTAGCCATGAAGGATGTGGTTATCCGGCTATGGCCTGCTGAACCGATTCCAAGCAGCTACTTCAGGCTCGTAAGGCGGCTTATAAGCGCTTGCCCTCAACTTGATGTCATCAAGTGGTCAGTCTGTATAGAAGGAGCGTGAATGGCCTTCGCCCTTGCAAAGGTGCACTAGGGGAAGATGGATGCCAAAAAGCTGGTGACCGAAGGGCCGCCGGAGGGGAAGGAGCACCGCAAGCCTGAATCATATTATAAGAGTGTCCTGAAAGGATCCTACCTTGCGGCGGAGCTATGTACCAAGGACATTGTATTTCCCTGAATGCGGATCATATTGTCCGTTGTAATGTTTAAACAAGGTCGTTGATGTGTCGAATATTATATAAAAGTTTACCCTCCTATGCGGCCGTTTGTATATTAAGGTTGAGAGTTGGCCAGTCGTCGGCTTCTGCCCCCCATAAGGAGTACGGGGGTGTTCGGGATAAACCTAAGCACTCTTTATCCCAGTTTTGGGTCCTCCAAGGGAGGTGCTCAGCATAACGAACCAGGCAATCGGACTATAGGGCTTTATCACTCTCACTTAGCCAGAGGAGCTTTAGTATGGTCGGCGCAGCCCCTTGTGTTCGGAAGACCGTACTAGGGGCTCTATAAGTGCCTGATCGAAAAAAAAGTTGATCCATCGCATGCTGCATTGGTTATGGCATTGTGCGGGAGAAATCCTTAAAGATTTTGTGACCTCTCGAACAGCTGACCAGCTCTCGCCATATCATGACAGTCAGTTTTCGGCTTTCTCTACTGAGGTGCTCGTCCAGAAGAACCGGGACACAATTGCAGTAGTTCTCCCAGTGCTACCTTAGCCAATATAGCGGAACGTAAGGTACCAAAACATAGGAGCCGGGCAAACCCAACTATTGACCCAAGACATGATTTGGAGTTGATGCATATAATGCTATAAGTTCGGGGTGCCGAACTTCCCTGAAGGTTTTCGGACTTTTATTGCCGTGTTGCGGGGAAGACGAAGCCCCTGGCATATATAGGGCATACCGCTGTGTACGGATGCCATTTGACGAAATGATTTTGATAAGAAATAACCAGTAGGTAAACATCATATGAATCCACATGTTGTATAAATAATACGTCTATGCGTATGGTACAAATAATGTGATAAATAATAAAAAAAGGAGTTGTGATAGCAGAACCTTCTGTGACCAGGGGAAAAGGTTGAGTGCGGGTCCGTATTGTGCCCGGACGGTCGCTGCGGGAAATGTCTAAGGATCCCCAGGCTCGTTCGAGCTGCCTCTATGAAGTCCGTCCTGGTCAGTGCAAAGGTGGACCTGCGAAGGAAATATAAGAAACGTTTGCGTGCCAGAGGGCGATTGAGCCGCTGAGTTCGGCCTATCGTGGCCTTCACCAGGGTGTTTAATTGAACCCTGGATGAGCCAGAGTATCCTTCCTGAAGTAGTTCGGAGCCCCTTGACGGTGTCCGGGAGCCTAGGTGTCGACTCGAGGTTCGGCTGCGAGGTGCTGCTCAGTGTTCCTACTGCTAAGGTAGTGATGTATTTGTTGGCATCGAAAGAAAATTCGGCCTTGCCATGAACCGTGATGACGCTGCGTGGACCGGGCATTGTGAGCTTACAGTAGGCACCATGTAGTACCGTGTTGAATTGAGCGAACGCGGTTCGCCCGAGCAGTGCTTGATAGTTACTCCATATCTGGTATGATGTATCTAAAAGTGGCCTTAGTGGCCTTGATCACTGACTAATCGATGCCCATCTTGCACACTATATCCTGGTAAAGCAGGTTTAAACTGCTACCTCCGTCCATAAGGACTCGAGTGAGGTGGAACCCGTCTACTATTCGGTCGAGGATTAGTGCGGCTGGATTGCCCCAACTGGCTTTAACCGGACGATCCATGCAGTTCAAGGTGACCAGCCCTAGCTTATATCAAGTGGGCCGGTTGGGTAGTATTTAGCACATTCACCAATTGAGTATGGGGGGATTTCTTTTGCCCTCCTATGTTCAGAAATCTGGGCTCTTCGTTGCTATCGTCGCTTTGAGACCCCTCTTCGTGTTTGGCGCCTGCCTTGCCGGCTTGTTTGAAGACCCAACATTCTCTGTTGGTATGGGTGGCTGGCGTTTCTGGGGTGCCATGAATTTGGCATTGGCGAGCGAGTATGCGGTCCAGACTGGATGGACCCGGATTTGTATTTTTGTGGGGCCCTTTACGCCGACTGGGCTTTGAGACCCTGAACCCGGCATTAACTGCCGTATTATTGGTTTTATCACCATATTTGCGGCGCTTGTGTTTGTTGCGTCATGATTTGCCGTTGATCTTTGTTATCCGGAGTGCCCGGATTCCTGGATGTGTTGTTACTGCGAGCTAGCCAGCTATCCTCGCCCGTGCAAAAGAGGGTCATGAGTGTCGTGAGGGCTGCCATAGACTTCGGCTTCTCCTAGCCGAGGTGTCGGGCGAGCCACTCATCGCGAATGTTATGCTTCAATGCCACTAAGGCCTCTACATCCGGACAGTCGACAATTTGGTTTTTCTTTGTTAGGAATCGTGTCAAGAATTGCCTGGCCGATTCCCCGGGGTGCTGAGTTATATGGCTCAAGTCATCAGCGTCCGGTGGTCGCACATAAGTGCCCTGGAAGTTTTCAAGGAATGCATCTTCCAGATCCTCCCAACTACCGACGGAGTCTGCTGGCAAGCTATTTAGCCAATGCCAAGCTGGTCCTTTGAGTTTTAGTGGGAGGTACTTGATGGCATGTAGATCATCATCGCGAGCCATGTGGATGTGGAGGAAATCCTCAATCCATACCGCGGGATCTGTTGTACCGTCATATGATTCGATATTTACGGGTTTGAAACCCTCCGGGAATTCTTGATCCATAACTTCATCAGTGAAGCATAGGGGGTGTGCGGCGCCTCTATGCCGGGCTATATCCCGACGCAGTTCATATGAGTCTTGTCTGCTGTATTCGGCTTGGACGGATTTGCTTTTGGTGTATCCGGCGCGACGATCATCATCCTGTGTTGGCGCGCATGCTCGTGACCCGTATATTGACCTTGCAAGTTTTGCCTTACTGTCCAATACGTCTCGCAGGTCCCGTGTGTTGCCCCGAGCCTTGGTATTTTTGATTGAGTGGCGGCGGGGTGCAGGCTGAACTTCAGGCTGGAACGCCTCATTGGCTCGGCCAGGCAGTGGCCGGTCAGCCGCATCGTACACTGGTGCATGAGGTTTCAATGCTTCCTCCTCGAGGTGAGGTAGCAACCTGCGTTTTGGGTAACTCTTGGAGGAGCGCTCGGGTTCGTATTCCTCGACCGCAAGGACTTCGGCCCATCTGTCTGCTAGCAAGTCTTGATCAGCTTGAAGTTGTTGTTGCTTTTTCTTCAGGCTATTTGTTGTGGCCATAAGCCGGCGCTTGAAGCGCTCATGTTCGACGGGGTCCTCAGGCACATTAAATTCTTCGTCGCCGAGGCTCGCCTCGTCTTCGGAGAGAGGCATGTAATTTTTCTCCTCCGGTTCTCCATCTGTTGCCTGCTCTGGAGGGCTGGCTTGTTCATCCTCCTGCTCTACATCGTGCTGGAGGGGATTGTGTTGTCTTCGGCACTATCCGGAGTGTTATTATTTCCTGTGCCTGTATCACTACTTTTGTTGTGGCGGGACTTAGAGCGGCGCCGCTGACGTCGGCACTTGGGTTGCTTCTTGGAGGGGTCATCCTCCGTTGTCTTGTCGCCATTGCCTTCTTTAGGGGTGTCCACCATATATATGTCGTATGATGAGGTAGCAGTCCAGCGCCCTATGGGCGGTGGTTCCTGCTCATCTCCTGCATCGTCGTCCATACCTTTGATGTCTTCGGAGTCGAAGTCGAGCATGTCGGTAAATCGTCGACAGTGGCTACTAAGTGGGTGGTGGGTGGGTAGCGAATTTCTTTGTCGTCTGCATCCCGTTCTAGCCGGACATAGTTTGGCCCAGGTTCTCCTAGCAGGGAGAGGGACCTCAATGAGTTTAGCACATCGCCGAAGGGCGAGTGTTGAAAGATATCCGCGGAGGTGAACTCCATGATCGGCGGCCAGTCAGATTGGACGGGCACGGATGTAAGCGGCTCAGAGTAAGTGGCTGGAGGTGAATCCAATGGTTCGGCGACACGGTTCTCGTGAGAGGTGAAGTCAGTATCCGGCTCTATCGCCATTGAGAGTGCGGCCTCCATGGCGCGGTCTATCCCTCCGCTCTCGGATGGCGCGATTTGCTCTAGATTGACGGCCAGAGTAGTTGCAGATGCGATCTCCCGAACACTGTCCGACGGCGGAGTTACGTCATGCTCATCGTGACTGTGCAGCGCACCTGACACGGGCTCGAATCCGTCGAAGATCAAGTCTCCGCGGATGTCGGTAGTGTAGTTTAAATTTCCGAATCTGACCTGATGGCCAGGGGCGTAGCTTTCGATCTGCTCCAGATGGCCAAGCGAATTGGCCCGCAGTGCGAAGCCGTCGAATACAAAGATCTGTCCAGGGAGGAAATGCTCACCTTGGACCGCATCACTACCGATGATCGAGGGAGCCATCAAGCCTTATGGTGACGACAAAGTGGAACTCTCAATGAAAGCACCAATGTCGGTGTCAAAACCGGTGGATCTCGGGTAGGGGGTCCTGAACTGTACGTCTAAGGCGGATGGTAACAGGAGGCAGGGGACACGATGTTTACCCAGGTTTGGGCCCTCTTGATGGAGGTAATACCCTACGTCCTGCTTGATTGTTCTTGATGATATGAGTATTACAAGAGTTGATCTACCACGAGATCATAGAGGCTAAATCCTAGAAGGTAGCCTATTGTATGATTGTATGTTGTCCTACGGACTAAACCCTCCAGTTTATATAGACACCGGAGGGGGCTAGGGTTACACAGAGTCGGTTACAAGGGAGGAGATCTACATATCCATACTGCCTAGCTTGCCTTCCACGCCAAGGAGAGTCCCATCCGGACATGGGACGAAGTCTTCAATCTTGTATCTTCATAGTCCAACAGTCCGGCCAAAGGATATAGTCCGGCTGTCCGAAGACCCCCTAATCCAGGACTCCCTCAATAGGCGAGGTCGCCTATTTTGCCAATGATCTTGAAAGGACCCATGTATCTAGGGTCAAGCTTCACTTTGATACCGAAGCGACGAGTGCCTTTCATTGGAGAGACGCGGAGGTAGACATGGTCTCAGATCTCGAAAGCCAAGTCACGGTGCTTGCTATCATAGTAACTCTTCTGACGCGATTGTGTGGCTTTCAGATTTTCACGGATGACTTTGCACATTTCTTCAACTTCTGTGATTAAGTCATTGCCAAGAAGTTGGCGTTCCCAGTCTTTGACCAATTGAGAAGAGTACGACACTTTCTTCCATAGAGGATTTCGAATGGGGCCTTGCCCGAACTCGCTTGGAAGCTGTTGTTGTAGGAGAACTCGGCATATGGAAGACAATCTTCCCACTTCATACCGAAGGAAATGACACAAGCCCTGAGCATATCTTCAAGGATTTGATTGACTCGCTCGACTTGACCACTAGTTTGAGGATGGAAGGTTGTGCTGAAGCGAATGTTGGTGCCCATGGCCTTCTGGAAGGAGTCCTAGAACTTGGTGGTGAAAATGCTTTCGTGGTCTGAAGAGATCAATTGCGGAATGCCGTGCAAAGAGACAATCCTGGAAGTGTATAGCTCTGCCAACTGAGCTGTTATGATAGATTCTTTGATTGGGAGGAAATGAGCCACTTTTGTAAGCTTGTCGATGACAATGAAGATAGCATCATTTCCGCGCTTGGACTTAGGAAATCTAGTCACGAAGTCCATCTCAATATGGTCAAACTTCCATTCTGGAATAGCAAGAGGTTGGAGGAGACCAGCTGGCCGTTGGTGTTCTGCTTTCACCCTTCTACAGACATCACATTCATTCATGAATTGAGCAATTTCTTGCTTCATTCGAGTCCACCAATATGACTGCTTGAGGTCATGGTACATCTTCATACTTCCAGGATGAATGGATAGAAGGGAATTGTGTGCCTCATTCATAATGACTTTCCTTAGATTAGGAACCACAATCTGGTCCTCGAAGAATAGAGTGTCTTTGTCATCAATGTGATAGCACTTGTATTTGGGTTGGCTCTTGGAAATCCCATGTTTCACCTTCTTCACCATGGTATCCAGGAGTTGTGCCTCACAAATTTGATCTTCCAAAGTAGGAGATACTTGGTGGTTGGCAAGAAAGCCTTGAGGAACAACTTGGAGATTCAGTTTGCGGAAAGCTTCACAAAGGTCCGGTTGGAAGGGCTTGAGAATTAAGCTATTGCAGTAAGCCTTCTAGCTCAAAGCATTTGCAATGACATTGGCCTTGCCTGGAGTATATTCAGTACTCGGATTGTATTCTTGAATCATTTCGACCCATCGAGTCTGTCTGAGGTTGAGGTTGGGTTGAGTGAAGATGTACTTGAGGCTCTTATGATCTGTGAAGATGTCCACTTTGCTTCCCAACAAGAGATGTCTCCACGTTAATAATGCATGGACAACTGCCGCCAACTCAAGATCGTGAGTGGGGTAGTTACTTTCGTTGGGCTTCAACTGACGATAGGTATAAGCCACAACTTTCTTCTCTTGCATTAACACAGCACCGAGACCTTGTAAGGAGGCATCACAGAAAACTTCAAATGGCTTGGATTCATCAGGAGGAGTCAAGACAGGAGTTGTGACCAGCTTCTCTTTGAGGGTGTTGAAAGAAACGTCACACTCAGGCATCCAGACATACTTGACATGCTTCTGGAGGAGGTTGGAAAGAGGCTTTGCAATCTTAGAGAAATTCTCAATGAATCTTTGACAATAGCTTGCAAGCCCAAGAAAACTGCGGAGCTACTTGACATTCTGAGGAGGCTCCCAATTCACAATTGCAGACACCTTCTCGAGATTAACAGCGATGCCTTTGGCAGAGATTATATGACCAAGGTAAAGAACTTCGTCAAGCCAGAACACACACTTGGAAAACTTTGCATAGAATTGATGCTCTCTGAGCTTGTCGAGAACCAATCTCAAATGCTTGGCATGATCCTCCTTATTCTTGGAAAATACCAAGATATTATCGAGATACACCAGGACAAAATCATTTCTGTAAGGGTTGAAGATGAAGTTCATCATGCGAGAGAACATTGGAGGAGCATTGACAAGGCCGAAAGACATGACAATATATTCATAAGAACCATAGCTTGTTCTGAATGTTGTCTTGGGAATATCTTGTTCACGAATGTGAATCTTATGATAACCCATACGGAGGTAGCCTAGAGAATACTTTGGCACCTTTAAGTTGCTCGAATATCTCATTGATGTTGGGAAGTGGATACTTGTTCTTAATTGTCTTCTTGTTCAATGGACGGTAGTCGACGTGGAGTCGTTCTGTTCCATCCTTCTTCTTGACAAAAAGGACACCACAACCCCATGGAGATGAACTCAGTCTGATCAGACCGATAGGATCTTGTTCATCGAGTTGTTTCTTCAACTCCTTCAACTCCTATGGTCCAAGCTTGTAAGGACGCCTGCAAATAGGTTCTGTTCCAGGCTCAATATCGATAATGAATTGAACTGGCCGGTGAGGAGGCATTCCCGGAAGCTCTTGTGGAAAGACATCTTGGTATTCACAAATGACTGGAATCTGAGAGATGGCATTCAACTCGCCCTTCTCGTTGAGAGAAAACAGTCGTATGGTATCATCCCGAGTGGCATAGATGATCACCTCCTCAGAAGAGTGTGTCAATTGAATCTCCCTGGCAGCACAATCAAGTTGAGCCTTGTGCTTAGAAAGCCAGTCAATGCCGAGCATTAGATCAATATCCGAGTCACCAAGAACAATTGGAGAAGACAGAAATTTATAGTTGCCCATCTCGATACCGACATTCGGAACCATCATGCTAGAGCTCAAACGCTTAGCCAGAGAAACAACTTGCAACGCTTTAGGTAGTGCCTTAGTGCCAAAATTGTGCTTCGATGCAAAAGGATATGACAAGAAAGAATGCAATGCACCAGTATCAAATAAGACTTTTGCAGGAATATCATTAACTGGAAGATTACCCATGATCACTTCAGAAGAATCCTCTGCCTGAGCTGTGTTCATCATGTTCACCTTAGCATGCTTGGGATTATGCTTGACCACTTCATTGCTGGAAGATCGCACAGGAGGAGGAGGCGGAAGGCGCCTTTGGTTGAAGCACTTGTTTGCATAGTGCCCTTTCTGCTGACACTTGTTGCAAGTAACCTCTGAGAGAGGACGGTGATAAGGAGCACTTGACCTTGGAGTTTGAGACTGAGCTTTGTTCTGATAGCCTGGGTTGGGGGGGGGGGAAGATCCATTTCCACCTTTGCTCTTCTACTGGTAGGGCTGACGAAATGGAGGAGGAGGAGGCAACCAGAGCTTCTGTTGCTTAGTTGCCACTTGCGATGAAGAAGAAGATTGAACTGCGTCCCTGACTCTCTTCTTAGATGCTTCACACTTGAGCTGAGCAGCTTCTTGCTTTAGTGCCATGTTATAGAATTGATCGAACTTGGTCAGCTCAAGAAGCACGAGAGCTAACTGCAGATCCTCTCTGAGGCCACCTCTGAATTGATAGAGCATACTATTTTCATCAAGAACGTCTTGTTTAGCGAAGCGAGCAAGTTTCTGAAAGTGGATGTTGTATTGATACACGGACATGCTGCCTTGCTTGAGATTGCGGAACTCCTCACGCTTGCTCTCAGCCACACTTGGTGGAATGTGATGAGCTTTAAAGTCTCGGCGGAAATCATCCAAGGTAATCGCATGACCTCCTCTGGAATCTCTGTATTGTTGAAACCACTCAGCAGCTTGCTCCTTGAGTTGAACGAAGCAAACTTGACAAAGTCCTCAGGCCTGACATTGCTACATTAAAAATGCTTGCAAATGTTCACGAGCCAGTCGTCAGCGTGTGTGGCCTCGACACAGTTGCTAAAGGACTTCGGCTGGTTTGCGAGGAACTGGTTGAGGGTAGCAAACTGAGGCTGATTGTTGCCTTGGCCTTGATTTCCTTGGTTGCCTTGCCCTTGGTTGCGCTCTTGCTAGAGTTGCATAAGCATCTGAGTGTTGGCGTTGGTGGCTGCCATGACAGCTTGCCATGCCTCCAGAGGTGGAGGTGGTGGCGGATTCTGATGCGTTGGAGGAGCCATCCTGAAGAGGGTGACATCCGTTAGAATCTTGAAAGACAGATATTCAAGCTGAATCAATCGATAGAAATTGCAACATATAGTCTTAACATTAGAACAAGGATGAACGAATGAATTCCAAAGTAAATCATCACACTTCCATTAAGTTGAGAAGCCACTTAGATAAAGGTAGATGAATAAAGAAACAAAGTGCGAATATGAGAAAATAAGTGGTAAGGATTACCCAACCACAAACCAAATATCTGCGGGAAGAAATACTAGAGCTACTTGAATTCCCACCTATAAAACTCCCGAAACTTTCTGGTTATGCAATCAGGTGTTGGGGATACAGGGGAAACATAATATCTCACCCAAACTAACAATTCCTACATCCAGTTGTATCCATCCTTCAATACATAACCAAGAAACCTTCGGAAATTGTCGTGGTTTTGTCACGGCAGATGTCCTAGAGAAAGGACTTAGTCGTGGAGCCATCGCGGCGGGTTAGCTTGAAGGGGTTAAAGCGGACACAGGGACGCAAGAGAGTTTATACTAGTTAGGCCCCTTCGATGAAGGTAAAAGCCTACGTCTAGTTGTGATGGAATTGATGGGGTTTCGATGACTAGGGAGCAAACAAGCTTCGCCTATGTCTCGAGTTGTTGTCTGTCCTTGAACCGCCGCCGGGTCGTCCCCTTATATACATGGGTGACGCTCGTCGGTTTACAGAGTCCCGATACCGGCTCATAGATGCGTCCGGTTCGGTCTCCACTATTCCTAACTTATAACACAAGTTACATACCGACGCCAGTTTATAGCTATAGGCCTTAAACCGATTATGGGCCTTTAGCCATCATCTGCCCTCATGGGCTTTTAACATACTCAACTACTGATGAAGATAACCCGGCCTGTCCTGGCCGGTTTACGCCCAGTAGTAATATCCCCAACATTAGGCCCCAAATTGATTTGAACAGGTTCATGTCAATCCTTAGCAAAATCTTCATCTTCAACATCTTCTTGTATTTTGTTGAACCGCCGTGATGTCATCTTCTCTGCTCGCGGTAGACCGGTGTGACGTCACCGGTTATAAAGAACCTTATCCTGTTAACAAGCCTATGATAATTAAGGCCGCAGCTTCGTTTCCAAACTCGCGGCTCCTTGATTCTCGCGCCT
Source organism: Triticum urartu (assembly GCF_003073215.2). Classification (NCBI taxonomy): domain Eukaryota; kingdom Viridiplantae; phylum Streptophyta; class Magnoliopsida; order Poales; family Poaceae; genus Triticum; species Triticum urartu. The sequence goes on along the minus strand of NC_053026.1, from coordinate 166,282,605 downwards.
GACATATCCCTTTCTTTATAAATAGGACCGAAGGGTCATTTCCTTTCTCTATCCCTCCGACCCCTTCTGCTTCATCTTCCTCGCGTCGCCCAGCTTCGGAGCTCCGCCGCCACCGTCGACCTCTGCATCAACCTTGGCCGTTGCATCAACCTGAGCACACCAGAGCATCGCGGCGACCTTCCGCTTCTTCCTCAGCTCCAGTAAATCTTCTATCCTTTCCCCTGCAGATCTGTTCTAGGGTTTCCTCGTTCGTCGAAGTTCATCGAGACTCTGGCGCTATTCTTCCTTTGTTTCTTCTTTAGCCCATGAATAAAAACTTCAAACCTGATGTATTCCCCGTAATGGCTTATCTTCTGTTACCAAAGCAAACCTTTATGCGCATAAAACACTGATCTGGTCCCTTGTGAATTGCTTTGAGATCAACCTTTTAGGTCTAAATCCTTTTATTTTCCTGTCTTACGGTAGATCCAAAATTTCACTGCGACCTTATGAAATCTGTTTTTACCTTACTTAGTCATTCTTGCCTTAGATCTGTATCCTCTTTACCACATAGGCGGTTCACCTTTGTAAAAGCAATCTATCATATATCATTAGTCTCCTTGTTGAACCGCCAGATGTTGTTGCTTCATAAAACTCCGGTTTAGATAGATCTGCTTCCGGTTTAACATTGCACATGTCAATGTACCTTGTAGATTTCATCATGGCCAAGCAAGTATATGAGTGCAACTGGGTTCCTTCTCGCGTCACAGAGGCTCAGCTGGACGATTTAGTCCTGATCGGCGCTTTAGGTAGCAAAGATACCATCCACTGGAGGGCTCCTGGCAAAGAATGTCCTCCCACACCTCAAGAAGGAGAGGTTGTTGTTTTCGTAGATCACTTAGCTCGGGGCTTTACGCCGCCCGGTTCTAAATTTTACCGGGATGTTTTGGCCAATTTCCAACTTCATCCACAAGATACTGGCCCCAATTCTGTTACAAATATGTGTCACTTCCAAGTGCTCTATGAGGCGTTCTTTCAAGAGAAGCCCTCAGTGGAGTTGTTCAGAGACCTTTTCCATCTAAACCGCCGTACTGAGTTTACTGATGGCTCCAATACGGAGTTGGGTGGCGTGGCGATCCAGAAAAGGAAAGAGGTCACATACCCTCACGCCAAACTGCACAGCCACCCCAAAGAATGGAATCAGACATGGTTCTATTGCAAAGACACCTCCCCTGCTGGTGAGAATCCCTTGCCTGGCTTTCGTCCGGAGCGGCTCAGCAATACACACCCTTTTTCGCAGAGATTGACTGCCCAGGAGAGAAGCAAATATGCTCCTCAACTATCGAAGCTCAGAGCCTTCATGGCCAACGGTTTAACAGGGGTTGATCTTACTCGCTGTTGGATATCATGGAGCATACTGCCCCTTAGTCAGCGCTCCGGTTTGATGTGCGAGTACACCGGCAGTGTTGATGACCCACTGCGACATTCCAAAATCCAGCTCACCGATGAAGAAATCACAGAGGCTGTGAATAATATGCTGAATGAACCGGAACATATCTGTGCTAGAAACGGCCTGCTTCCCTTCTGTGCCACCAACAAACCGCCAGCGGTAAGACCTTTATTTTTCCTTTTGCTGAATCTGTTATTGATGTATCTGGTCATTGTTCAATATCAGTGTCTGTGTAATCAGGGCGATGATCCGTTTTGGAGCAAGAAATTGCCGCATGAGAAACCGTAAAAACCAGATAAACCGGAAAGAGCAACCCGGCAGAAGACTAAAGCTATAAAAAAGACTGCCCACAGGAAAAGAACTACTGCATCTTCTAATCTGGCCCCTGATGATGATGCGGATAATCCGGACCTTGAGGTAGAGCTTGACTCACTTGGCTTATTTTTCATGCGTCTTATTGATGATGATATTTGGCAGGATGATGCCGAAGCCAGCCACGCTGATGCTGCAGAGGTAATTATTCTCTCTTCCGATTCAGAACCCTTGCCTTCGCAAAAAATCCGTCAGGCAAACCGGAAAGTTAAATTTTCTCATCCTCTTGCTTATTTGGATCCAAAATTTCTTATGAAGACCCAACAGCACGAAGCTCGTCGCACAACCCGGCACAGCGGCCAGGTAGTTGCCTCCGCCGGTTTACCGAATAGTCCAGTTCAGAAACGCCGTTCAGAGGTCTCTAATTTGCTTGTCAGCGATTGTCCTAAAGCGGGCTGCTTTCGTCAACCTCTTAATCCATCTGACTCCGATTACTAGGTTACTTCCCACTCATCTTCTGGTGAGTCGTCGGCTACTCAGCTGCCACCGCTCAAAACGGTGCTTGGGTAAGCTATACTTATTATGATATTTGCAGCACCTCGCTTTAGAACATATGCTGTATTTAATTTTGTTATTCTTTTCCGGGCCAAACCTAGGCCCAGCAACAAGGCTCGCCTGGACAAAGCGGCCGAAGAAGATGTCGTCCTTGAACCGGGAAAAACACCAGATGTTGAAGCGGCTATGCCTGAGGATATACCCAATGATCCACCGCAGCAAGATGACTATCTTATTGCTGAAGAGAGGCCTACTGATGCCTCAGGTCCTGTCAATCAGCCCACAAGCTCCATCCGGATTGAGGAATCCACCGGTCCAGCCAAGCCTACTAACAAGCCAACAGCCCCAGTGCAAACCGGCGATTCCAAGGATGATGAGGTTGTCAATACTGGCACTGGCCATACCGAGCCAAGAAATCCAGTCGCCTTGTCCAAACATTCTGCCAAGGAAGACTTTGCTGCCTTTGGCAAAGGCAAGTGGAATGCTGATCTGGCGACTTACGCTGTTCTGAACGCCCAAGACATCCATTCCGGCTCCTGAACCGGCTGTATACCAATCGTGACTATGAAGCCGGTCTGGTTAATATGATGAAAGATAAATATGAGGTAACTTCCATATGCTCTTTCCTACTTGTATGCTTCAATTTGTGCTGACTCTCCTAGCCCCCAAGGGCCGGTTTGTAATCTTCTTTCAAACCGGGGCTTAGTAATATAAATCTTAATGCTTTGAAATTTGCTGATGTAGCCCCCAAGGGCCGGTTCAACTTAACGTAGTTAAACCGGTGCTTTAAGTAACTGAGATTGCCGCATCAGAATATATACGAGCAAATAGCCATTAGCCCCCAAGTGCCAAGTTGAATACTTGTATTGAACTTGGGACTTTTATAATCAAGTGAAATATGAAGATCAAATATCCATTAGCCCCCAAGTGCCAAGTTGAATACTTGTATTGAGCTTGGGAATTTTATAATCAAGTGAAATATGAAGATCAAATAGCCATTAGCCCCTAAGTGCCAAGTGCATAACTTGTTATGTGGTTGGTACTTCAATCCTTACACCATTTTGTTGAAGCATATAACTGTCTGCATGTAGGCTGAGCTGAAGACGAATCAAAGCCAAGTCGTCGATCTCCAAGAAAACCTGAAAACCCAACAAGCTGAAACCTCCAAAGCGAAAGAGGAATTAGCCAGCGCTTTAAGCGCCATGGAACAGCTTAAGGAGAGCTTCAAGAAGACGCGGGCGGATTGGGCCACTGAAAAGTCCGCTTTAATCAAACGAGCAGAGGATGCCGAGGCCGCACTAAAACCGGTGGCGGATGAACTGACCAGCATAAAGAGGCACGTGCATGCCATGACCACTGCTATCTTTGGTAAGCCAGTTTGACTTCTGAATTGACTCGGCCTTCTCACAGAGTTGCCGGTTTAACCCTTTACCATATTGCAGGGACACGCATTGGTCACTTGGGGTCAGATGTATGGAAGAAATTGAAAGCTGCCTATACGTTGGTTGAACAACTGTATACTGGCGCACAGCGGATCATCTGTACCACACCCACAACAAACCGGCACCAACTTTGATTCAAGACACTCTGATGAAACTGTCGGTGCTTCCTGCCCAGGTTGAAGAGCTGAAGAAATCTGCTGCTCGAACCGGTGCGATCAATGCCTTAATCCGGGCCAAAGCCTGGGTGTCGGATTTTGATCCTATCGAAGCAGCTCAGGGCTATCCCATCTTGAAGGAAGACGGGTCAGAGTTTGGCGAAGCGGATCTGCGAGCGATAAACCGGGAGGTGCGTCCGCTAGCTTGTCAATTGGCTGAAGAAGCAAACTTGTCTCACTATCAAGCCCAATATGACACTCAGAACAAGCGAATAGCTGCACCAATTCATGAATCGGAAAATCTGATCCCTCCAATCCGTAAGCATACTTACGCTCCCGATATTGAACCGTCATTGCTGATCCATGATGAAGCTGTTTTTCAAGCATTAATGGGAATCGACTGGACAACTGTTGATTTCCAGCCGCTGGGTAGAGAATCTGAGGCTGAAGCGGCGCAGGATGACCCACAACCATCAGGCCAAGCTGGTGACCAGGCTTAAACCGGAAGCCGGTTTGTAACTGCTTCTCCGTTGCAAAAAACAATGATCTTATTATAGGCACCGTGTTGCCTTGTAATAGGCTAGCTGGTACTTTTGACATTGATATGCCTTCGTGCATAATTTGCTCTTCCTTTGGGTGATGAACTTGCCACAGTACTTTCTGCAATAAAAAATCTTTAAGTGCCACCGCGGTTGTACCGTCGGGCGGAATATGATGTCTGCATACATAAAATCAAAACATCCGAAAATTTTAAGTATATGATCAAACTTTTGAGATACATAATACCTGCCATCATTGAACATGAAGTTGGCTCGGCCAATCTTGAAGCGGAGTTTTATAAACCCACACTGTTGGAGGAGATAACAGCTCCTTTATATATATGATGTTGGTTTACCATGTAAACCGTGCCGGGTTATAATAAACACCGTGTTACTCCATAAGAGGATGTTAACAAGGAGCAAACTGGGTAAATAGTCTCCGGATTGACGTGAACTGTGTTCCGTCAATTGATTGGTTTGAGAACTTTGTCGGTTTAAAAGGAAAACGCAATAAAAAGGAAAAAAGGTACCTTGCAAGGAAAAGTGCAAAACAAAAATAAAGACAAAATCGTTTGCAAAAAAGGGTTTATTTGATCAAATGGCGTTACCATGGCCGAACACAACCAAGCTCCCGTTAGGTGTAACTATGGTTCTAGTCAGCCAGGTCCCCAAATGAAACCATGGCATTTATGCCGACCAAGTGACATGGCAATGGTTCGGGTTCGACCAAGCCCCCAAGTGATTCTGTGGCCTTAGGCCGATCAAGAGGCATGACTGGTTCAGACGTGACCAAGTCCCCAAGTGATCTGGTGGCTCTCGCCTATCAAGAGGTATGGTATTGGTTCGGACACGACCAATCCTCCAAGTGATATAACTCAAGGGGTAAACCGGAGGCCGCTTTAGAACAACTCCATGTAACCACACATGATGTAAAAGAACAGATACCCCGCTTTAGCTGAGGTCCTGGTTTATTATATTTAATCATAATATATACATCGTTGTAATATGTACATAAGTAGAACCAATGGCTCAGGTATAATAAGGCCGAAGATGAGCTATGTTCCACGGCCTGTTGGTCTCTGCCTCTGATGTACGTGAGTCCTTATGCTCTCGAATATCGATCAGATAGTACGACCCATTGTGCAGATTCTTGCTGACCACAAAAGGCCCCTCCCAAGGTGGGGATAACTTATGCATATTAGTCTGATCTTGGATGAGCCGAAGCACCAAATCTCCTTCCTGGAAGGTTCTGGTTCTGACTCGGCGACTGTGATAACGACGAAGATCCTGTTGGTAAATCGCTGATCGGGCGGCTGCTATGTCACGCTCTTCATCCAACCGGTCCAAAGCATCTTGCCACGCTGTCTCGTTGTCCGCTTCAATATAAGCCGTCACACGAGGTGAATCATGACGGATATCACTAGGGAGAACTGCCTCCGCTCCATAAACCATGAAGAACGGTGTGTATCCTGTTGATCTGTTGGGCGTTGTATTGATGCTCCATAACACAGATGGTAATTCTTCTACCCAACAACCCGGCGTTCGCTGTAAAGGAACCATGAGTCGGGGCTTGATGCCTCTCAAGATCTCTTGATTAGCTCTTTCTGCTTGACCATTGGACTGTGGGTGTGCCACTGATGAAACGTCGAGCCGGATGTGCTCCCGTTCGCAGAACTCCTTCATGGCACCTTTGGACAAATTGGTACCATTATCTGTGATGATACTGTGTGGAAAGCCAAACCGGAAAATCACTTTTTTGATGAATTGAACCGCCGTGGCTGCATCACACTTACTAACAGGTTCTGCCTCCACCCACTTTGTAAACTTGTCAACCGCCACCAGGAGGTGGGTCTTCTTATCTTTGGACCTTTTGAAAGGCCCCACCATATCCAGCCCCCAAGTCGCAAACGGCCAAGTAATTGGAATCATTCTCAATTCTTGAGTCGGTACATGAGCACGTCTTGAAAATCTTTGGCAACCATCACATCGTCTGACCAGATCCTCCGCATTAGCATGAGCCGTTAACCAATAGAAGCCATGTCGAAACGCTTTAGCCACCAGAGACTTTGAACCGGCGTGGTGACCACAATCTCCTTCGTGGATCTCACGCAAAATTTCACGGCCTTCTTCAGGAGACACACAACGTTGAAATGCTCCTGACACACTGCAATGATGCAACTCGCCGTTGATAATAGTCATGGACTTGGATCGCCGGATTATCTATCGGGCCAGAGTCTCATCCTCTGGTAACTCGCCCCGGTTCTTGTACGCTAGGTAAGGAAGCGTCCAATCCGGCATAACATGAAGAGCTGCCACCAATTGAGCCTCCGGATCAGGAATAGCCAAATCTGCTTCACCAGGGATCTTGACCGACGGGTTGTGCAGCACATCCAGAAAAACATTGGGTGGGACCGGTTTGCGCTGAGAGCCCAGCCGGCTTAAGGCGTCCGCCGCTTCATTTTTCCGCCGGTCCACATGGTCCACCTGATAGCCTTTAAAATGACCTGCAACAATATCCACCTCACGACAATATGCTGCCATAAGTGGGTCCTTGGAGTCCCAAGTGCCGGACACTTGCTGAGCCACGAGGTCCGAGTCGCCGAAACACTTAATCGACTTAGATTCATCTCCTTAGCCATCCGGAGACCATGGAGCAAGGCTTCATACTCAGCTGCATTGTTAGTACAAGGGAACATTAAACGGAGAACGTAACAAAACTTATCACCTCGTGGGGAAGTTAATACAACTCCAGCCCCCGAGCCTTCCAATTGCCTAGATCCGTCAAAATGGATGGTCCAATATGTGTGATCTGGCTTTTCTTCAGGTTCTTGCATTTCCGTCCAATCATTGATAAAATCAACAAGTGCTTGAGACTTAACCGCCGTCCGAGGCACATACTTCAAATCGTGCGGCCCAAGCTCTATAGCCCACTTGGCAATCCGGCCAGTTGCTTCCCCGTTCTGGATGATATCCCCCAAAGGAGCAGAACTGACCATCGTGATTGGATGCCCTTGGAAGTATTGTTTAAGCTTCCGGCTTGCCATAAAAACTCCATACACCAGCTTCTGCCAATGCGGATACCTTTGCTTGTACTCAATGAGTACCTCGCTGATATAATAGACCGGACATTGAACCGGATGCTCCTTACCTGCCTCCTTTCACTCCACCACAATAGCCACACTGACCGCCCGAGCATTAGTAGCAACATATAGCAGTAACGGCTCCTTGTCACTAGGAGCGGCGATCACAGACGGATTGGCCAATTGCCGCTTTAAGCCCTCAAACGCTTCATCAGCAGCAGAACTCCAGACAAACTGATCCGTCTTCTTCAACATTTGATACAAAGGGATTGCCTTCTCACCAAGACGACTGATAAACCAGCTCAACGCGGCAATCCGGCCTGCCAGGCGTTGAACATCATTGATACACTTCGGTTTAGCCAGGGAAGTGATGGCTGTGATCTTCTCCGGATTAGCCTCAATTCCTCTATTAGACACCAGAAAACCCAATAACTTGCCCGCCGGTACACCAAAGACGCACTTGTCCGGGTTAAGCGTCATCTTGTATGTCCTCAGGTTATCAAAGGTTTCCTTCAAATCACCAATCAGAGTATCCTTCTCCCTGGATTTAACCACGATATCATCCACGTAAGCATGTACATTACGGCCAATCTGTTTGTGTAGACAATTTTGCACACAACGTTGATAAGTTGCCTGGACACTCTTGAGTCCGAAAGGCATAGACACATAGCAGAAGGCTCCAAAAGGAGTTATGAATGTCGTCTTCTCCTGGTCCTTAACTGCCATTTTGATCTGATGATAGCCAGAATATGCGTCCAAAAAACTTAAACGCTCACAACCCGCCGTAGCATCGATAATTTGATCAATACGGGGGAGGGCAAAAGGATCTACTGGACAAGCTTTATTAAGATCTGTGTAATCCACACACATGTGCCAGGTGCCGTTTTTCTTAAGGACCAGCACCGGATTGGCAAGCCACTCAGGGTTAAAAACTTCAACAATAAAGCCAGCAGCTAAGAGCCTGGCTACCTCTTCTCCAATTGCCTTGCGTCTTTCTTCGTTAAACCGGCGGAGGAACTGTTTCACCGGTTTATATTTAGGATGCACATTGAGGGTGTGCTCAGCGAGTTGCCTCGGTACACCTGGCATGTCAGAGGGCTTCCATGCAAAAATGTCCCGATTCTCACGGATGAACTCGATGAGCGCTCTTTCCTATTTCGGATCCAAGTTAGCACTGATGCTGAACTGCTTGGACGAATCACCAGGTACGAAGTCAACAAGCTTAGTTTCTGCTGCCGATTTGAACTTCAGGGCCGGATCATGCTCCGTAGTTGGCTTCTTTAACGGAGTCATGTCCGCCGGATCAACATTGTCCTTATAATACTTCAGCTCCTCGGTGGCACAAACCGACTCTACATAGGCCGCATCTCCTTCCTCGCACTCCAAAGCAATTTTGCGGCTTCCGTGAACTGTTATTGTCCCCTTGTGACCCGGCATCTTGAGCTGCAAATACACATAACAGGGTCGTGCCATAAACTTGGCGTAGGCCGGTCGCCCAAATAGGGCGTGATATGGACTTTGGATTTTCACCACCTCAAACATCAATGTATCCAACCTGGAATCATGCTCATCCCCAAAGGCCACTTCCAGAGCTATCTTACCAACAGGATATGCTGATCTGCCAGGTACTACACCGTGGAACACCATATTAGACGGTTTAAGATTTTTATCCGTCAGCCCCATACGACGGAAGGTTTCATAGTATAAGATGTTAATGCTGCTACCTCCATCCATGAGAACCTTGGTGAACTTGTAACCACCCACCTGAGGCACTACCACCAGAGCCAACTGACCTGGATTATCGACCTGGGGAGGGTGATCCTCTCTGCTCCATATGATTGGCTGTTCAGACCAACATAGATAACGGGGGAGGGCCGGTTCAACAGAATTGACCGCCCGCCTCTGAACCTTCCGGTCTCGCTTGTCCAAGATAGTGGTGAAGACATGATACTGCCCACTACTCAACTGCTTTGGGTTGCTCTGGTAACCTGACTATTGCTGCTGTTGGTTGTAATTACCCTGGTTGTTCTGGCTATTCTGACCATTACGTCCGCCCGGATTACCATTAAATCCTGAACCGGAATTTCCTCCACCGTAACCCGGCCCGGATCCTGAGCCACCGCCAGATTCATGGTCATACCGGAAATTATTAGAATTCTTGAACTCCTGCATAATGAAGCAATCCTTCCAAAGGTGGTTTGCTGGTGCCTCCTTCGTCCCATGTCTTGGACAGGGCTGGCTCAGCAGATAGTTTAGGCGGTCCGGGTTAGGGTTAGGTGCCCCATTGCGATTTTTCGGTTTACCGCTGTGTCGCTGGCCATTGTCCTGTGTGTTGGTATTAGCCACAAAGTCCATATTACCATCTGCTTTACGCTTGCTTCCACCTCCATTGCCTGCCCAGTGATGTTGCTGACCTTTGGAGTTGCTGTTCCTCTTTCCCTTCCCTGTCTTGTCATCATCGGATTCGGGATCCTTGGTACTATCAGAATCAGCATATTTCACCAAAGCGGCCATGAGGGTCCCCATGTCGGTGCAATGATGTTTCATCCATCCCAACTTCAGCTTTAGGGGCCCAAACCGGCAGTTGCCTTCTAGGGTCAATACTGCGGTGGAAGCGTTGATGCGGTCTGATGAGTGCAACACTTGGGAAACCCGGCGCACCCAATGAGTCGTTGACTCTCCTTCCTCCTGGACACAGGCAGCTAAGTCCACTATCGACATAGGCTGTTTACATGTATCCTTGAAATTGCTGATAAACCGGGCTCGTAATTGGGCCCATGAACTGATAGAGTTAGCCGGCAGGCTTTTTAACCAAGTACGGGCCGTTCCTTCAAGCATCATGGTGAAGTATTTCGCACACGCCGCGTCATCCACATCAAGCATCTCCATGGCCATCTCATAGCTCTCCACCCATGTCTCTGGAGGTTGATCCGCCGTGTAATTTGGTACCTTGCGCAGGCCTTTGAAATCCTTGGGCAGGCGCACATTGCATAAAGCGGGGGTAAGGCAAGGTACCCCTAAAGAACTAGAAGTACCACCCGGTTCGATCGAGATAGTTGGATGAACCGGCGTGAGCTGCCGAGCCTGATGCTGTGCGGCTAACTCGGCCTCCCTGCGGGCTCGGGCCCGGTCCACCACTTCCTGAGCGTTATCAGCACCGCCCGCCGGGTTGTTGCCATGGGGTGCTCCACGTCGTTCATTACTTGACACTGCCGGTTCATCCATATGTCTGCTATAACTCCAGCTTGGACGGGGGGTCGAGTGGATCCGGTCGCGGCTGTACGAGTACGCTTCCTGTTGGACTAAAGCTGTCCTCAGAAGCTCCTTGACCCATCGCGTCTCTACTGCCTGCGGCGAGTCACCTTCAATTGGAATGGCCTCCAGCCATGCAGCAGCGGCAACGAGATTGTCCATCGGGTTGGAGTAGTGACCCGGAGGTGTTAAAACAGCCTGAGGTATAACGGTGCTTTGACGAGGTGGGTCCATCTGACGAGGCTGAACCGGTGCACCGGTCCCAGGAGCTTCCGCCCGGTTTCCCTCTAGCGGATTGCCGGTTCCTACTCCTGGAGTGTTGAAAAGGTCTCTGGCCTCAAAAACCGGGGGCAAACGGGATCGGTACTTCCTCCTCATGACTTCCTGCGACGCACTCTGATCCAACACGAGCCTGTAGGCTTGTGCGTCTAAAGCGGCCCGCTCCGCGGCCATCCTGGTGTCCTCAGCTGCCAGATCTGCCTTGGCCTGGGTGATCTGTTCCTTCACTTTTGCAATCTCGGCGTTGTGAACGCCCTGATCCACTGGATTAGCCTCCGCCATAAGCACAGCCAATGCATCAAATAGCTCTGATAGAACTTGAGCCGGCGGGCGCACAGAGATTCCTGCCCCGGCAGCCGTCGCCGCTGCTGAACCGGAGGTTGTTGCCGCAACGATCGAAGAATGAAACGCTGTTTGTGTGCCAGTCATGAATATTCCAACCCGGTTGGGAAGATCAGAGGGGTCCGGAATACTGTCGCCATCGGAACAGCCCCCAATCCGGCCGTCTTGTAGCTGATAAAGAGATTCGGTTTCTCCGGTCGATGACTCGTCATCAGAACAAACGACAGTCTGGCCGCAAGATTCCGATTCATCCTCATAACTTCCTCCATGGATGACCCCCACGAAGCCACGCTTAAAGGCCGGTTTAACCTGGGCGGATCGCGCACGCTGAGCCGTCTCGATGAGGTCGGTGCAGACGTCCGGCTCAGGGCCCGGTTCACCAATCTTGCCAATGAAAACGTGAATGCCACCAAAGGGGACCCGGTACCCGTACTCAACTGAGCCAGCCTCGGGGCCCCAGCCTGCGTCGTCGATGTAGAGCTTGCCGCGACGACTCTTAGTCATCCGGCCTACAGCGTAGCCCTCGAGTCCTTTAAAGCGGCCCTCCAAGAACCTGAAACCATCGTGCGATAGCCCCACGGTGGGCGCCAACTGTCGTGGTTTTGTCACGGCAGATGTCCTAGAGAAAGGACTTAGTCGTGGAGCCATCACGACGGGTTAGCTTGAAGGGGTTAAAGCGGACACAAGGACGCAAGAGAGTTTATACTAGTTCGGCCCCTTCGATGAAGGTAAAAGCCTACGTCTAGTTGTGATGGAATTGATGGGGTTTCGATGACTAGGGAGCAAACAAGCTTCGCCTATGTCTCGAGTTGTTGTCTGTCCTTGAACCGCCGCCGGGTCGTCCCCTTATATACATGGGTGACGCCCGTCGGTTTACAGAGTCCCGATACCGGCTCATAGATGCGTCCGGTTCGGTCTCCACTATTCCTAACTTATAACACAAGTTACATACCGACGCCAGTTTATAGCTATAGGCCTTAAACCGATTATGGGCCTTTAGCGCTCATCTGCCCTCATGGGCTTTTAACATACTCAACTACTGATGAAGTTAACCCGGCCCGTCCTGGCCGGTTTACGCCCAGTAGTAATATCCCCAACAGAAATCATGTACCTCAACCTTCGAAAAGCATCTGTTATATGAGTTATGGCAATACTCCTGAACTCCCGCCCCAGTACTGGGTGGTGTCAAGGTTATCTCACCAACAACTGCATAAAAGAGATTTTCGATGTCGGCGAACTCAGGTATTCCAGAACTGCAACGATAAAATTGTGACGACAACACCTCGGAGCTCGACTCCCCGGGACACTGCCACAACCCCTAAATGTCAGGAGGCACCAAGAAAAATGTTCTCGTCACAAGACTATCGGAACGATTCCAAGATACCCGCGTGATCCTAAAAAAAATTCGAGAAATTTGAGGGGAGGAGAGTCAAAACTTCTCCGTCGGGAGGCCTCACCAGAGCGACGAAGGGACTGGGGAGTAAAAAGAATCCTACTCTCTGATATATATATATAATCCTAAGACTCAAAACATTTTGTTCTAGACTCAACAACGTCAGTGATTCGATCAAGCAGGGGGCTCCTAAGTCGGAAATGGCTCTGATACCAACTTGTAACACCCATAATGTGACTATATCTCCCACGTGTTGGGGCATGACTTAGAGGCAAAGCCGCATGGTAGGCTTGTCGCAAGAGGGGTAATCTTCACACATCCCATGTACTGAATAAGAAAGGGATAAAGAGTTGGCTTACAATCGCCACTCACACAATACATAAATAAATCATACATCATCCAAAGTACAATCAAAGGTCCGACTACGGAACCAAAATGAAGGAAGACAACCCCAAATGCTAGATCCCTGATCGTCCCAACTAGGCTCCACTACTGATCATCAGGAAAGGAAACATAGTAATGGCCCGAATCCTTGTCGAACTCCCACTTGAGTTCGGTAGCATCACTTGCACTGGTATCCTCGGCACCTGCAACTGTTTGGAAGTATCCGTGAGTCACGAGGACTTAGCAATCTCACACCCGCAAGATCAAGACTATTTAAGCTTATGGATAGGAAAGGGTAGTGAGGTGGAGCTTCAGCAAGCACTAAGCATATATGGTGGCTAACATACGCAACTGAGAGCGAGAAGAGAAGCAACGCAACGGTCGAGAAGCTAGAAGTGATCAAGAAGTGATCCTGAAGCTACTTACGTTCAAGCATAACACAAGGCTGTGTCCACTTCCCGGACTCCGCCGAAAAGAGACCATCACAGCTACACACGCGGTTGATTCATTTTTAATTAAGTTAAGTGTCAAGTTCTCTACAACTAGATTTTAACAAATTCCCATCTTCCACATAACCGCGGCACGGCTCTCGAAAGTTTATACCCTGCAGGGGTGTCCCAACTTAGCCCATCACAAGCTCTCACGGTCAATGAAGGATATTCCTTCTCCCAAGAAGACCCGATCAGTCTCGGAATCCCGGTTACAAGACATTTCGACAAAGGTAAAACAAGACTAGCAAAGCCGCCCGATGTGCCGACAAATCCCAATAGGAGTCGCACGTATCTCATTCTCAGGGCACACCGGATGAGACTAGCTACGAGTAAAACCAACCCTCAACTTTCCTCGAGGTGGCCCCGCAGGTAGCTCGGTTCGGACCAACACTCAGAGGAGCACTGGCCGGGGGGGTTTAAAATAAAGATGACCCTTGAGTCTGCAGAACCCAAGGGAAAGGTATATGGTGGTAGGTAGGCAAAAGGTAAAACCAAGGTTGGACCTTGCTAGAGGAGTTTTCTTCAAGGCGAATTGTCAAGGGGTTCCCATAACACCCAACCGTGTAAGGAACGCAAAATCAAGGAACATAACACCAGTATGACGGAAACTAGGGTGGCAAGAGTGGAACAAAACACCACACATAAGGCCGAGCCTTCCACCCTTTACCAAGTACATAGATGCATTAAAGTAAATAAGAGATAATAATGATAACCCAACAAAATCCATGTTCCAACATGGAACAAACTTCAGCTTCACCTGCAACTAGCAACGCTATAAGAGGGGCTGAGCAAAAGCGGTAACATAGCCAAACAACGGTTTGCTAGAAAGGTGGGTTAGAGGCTTGACATGGCAATATGGGAGGCATGATATAACAAGTGGTAGATAGCATGACATAGCGATAGAACGAACAACTAGCAAGCAAAGATAGAAGTGATTTCGAGGGTATGGTCATCTTGCCTGCAAAGTTCTCAGAGTGGTCGAAAGCTTGATCCTCGATAGCGTACTCGACAGGTTCCTCGTTCACGTACTCGTCTCCCGGCTCTACCCAAGGCAAGAACACAAGCAATGGAACAACAATCAATCACGGTGCAATGCACAAGCAACATGATGCAAAACATGGCATGATATGCAAGACATGGTATGCAATGCATATGCGTGCTCCGGAAGGGAAATAATGATCAAGGCATCGAATTGGCAAACCAATTATGCTGCTGGAAAGATGAGATGATTTCGGTTGAAATCGATATAAAGATCACCGGAAATGGATGCATGGTTTGCAAATGGCAAGCAAAACAAGAATGGTGCTATTCTGCAATTAACAACACGATGGCACTTAGAATGTAACAAGAAACTAAGCTACTGCACTCCAACATAGCAACAAAGCATATGGCAGTGATGTAAAAAGAGATGCTTGACAAAACATGAACACTGAGCTACGGCTAAAACACACTAGAACATGTTCAAACAAGCATGGCAAAAGTGCAAAAGATATCAGGTTCACAGACTTAGTGAAAATACTAACATGTCAAAAACAACATCAATGAGCAATGTTTAGAGCAAGCAAATAACATGCTACAGGAATATATCATAACAAACAAATGCATCACATGATTCTACTAAAAGCATAGATCAAAATTCCCTTACTGATCATGAGCCAAAAAGGCACAGAAGATATGATGGCACCCATGTAAACATAGCAAGTTTTATTAACAGTTTCAGACTTAGCAGAAAAATAGAGCATGGCATAAACAGATTCACGATAGCAACTTTGCGAGCTCATGACACTCACCAAAAAGCCTTGCATGACAATATGAGAATACCAATAGCAAGATGACATGTTCATGAAGCTAACCATGGCAAGAGAAAGTTCATAGGATTCATGGATCACTAGCAACAACCATGGCAATATTGATTAACATGTTAACATTCTGCCAGGAACATTTTATAGCAAAAGTACAGCAAGAAAATGACATGCTAGACAACTCCATAATTGCAAATAGGGGCATGGACGGATAGAGCATAACCACATTTTCAAAACATCCTTCCTGAAGTATCCCAAAATAAGCATGGATCTCACTGTAGCATCCAGTTTACATGGCATCAAAATAACAGCAGGATAAAGACTTAGCAAAAACCTAAGTCTCTGAAAACAGCAACATTGTGGAGCCTATTTTTCATGCTTGTTCTAGTCACCACGAAGATCACAAAAATACAAGACAAGCTCCCCTGTAAAGATGGCATGTTGTAGCTCAAAACACATGTAGACCTCATGCCCAAATAATGCACACGTCAAATGCAACAAAAATGACAAAACCTCATAATCTGATAAGTACCAGCAGCTAACATTTTATAACACTCTTGCATCAATGAAAATGGCATCATAATGGGCAGTATCATGCAAGAAAATGCTTCTAACGTGAAGAGCTCAACGAGACGAGCAATTCAACATATAATATACATGAATCGGAGTCACGGTCACCGAGATATGATGCGATGAAGGAGGCATAAAAATATAAGGGGGTTTTGGGACTTGGTGGAAAATCACCTCGCGGACTAGGGTTGACCGCGGCACGGATTCCGAGACGGCGGCGTGAGCTCGCCGGAGGACTTGCCAGAGACGGGGAACAATGCCGGCGGGTCAGGGACGGCGAGATCCGGCCGGATCCAGCGCGGCGCAGCGGAGCGGCGGCCGAGGTGGGCGGCGGGGCGACGTGGTGGTGCGGCACGGCGGCGGCGGCCGAGGCGGACGGCAGCGCGGGGCGCGAGGCGGCGGGGCGATGCGTGGTGGTGGGCGGCGGAGGAACGGGCTAGGAGGGCCAGCGATGGGCCTCGTGGGCCCGCGGCGGCGGGGAGGGGAGAGGAGGCCGGCGGCGACACATGGCGGCCTGTGATTCGACGGGCGGCGGCGGCGGACGTATCCGGCCGTCGCGGACGCGTCGGATGGCGGCGGGGGAGGCTAGGCTAGGGTTTGGACTGTGCGAAAATTCGGAGGGGATCACATATTTATAGGTAGAGGGAGTTTGGAGTGTCCAAATAAGGTGTAGTTTTCGCCCACACAATCGTGATCCGACGACGGAGGACATGGAGATGGTTTAGATGGGTTATTGGGCTGTTTTGGAGGGGTGTTGGGCTGCAACACACGAGAGGCTTTTGCGTTTACCCGGTTAACCGTTGGAGTATCAAACGACCTCCAAATGGAACGAAACTTGACAGGCGGTCTACCGGTGGTGTACCAAGGCCACTTGGCAAATCTCGGTCCATTCCGAGAATGTTTAACACCCGCTCATGAAAAGAGACAAGAGGGGTGCGTCGGTGCGTGTGGGAGTGTCGGATTGCGAAACGGACAACGGGGAAAATGCTCGAATGCATGAGACGAACACAAATGCAAATGCGATGCACATGATGACATGATATGAAATGCATGACATGAACAAAATGCAAAACAAAGACAAAACCCAACCCCGAAAGGGAATCTCATAACTTAAAGCCGAAAATGACAAGAGTCGGAATTACAAATATGGCAAGTTACATCTGGGGTGTTACAGTTTCCCGCCTCTTCTCCCATCATTTTCCCGCTACCAGTGTTAGTGCTCATTGAAGTCTAGCGGCGACATACCAGCCATGTAAATATCCCACACAGTTTCTAAAAGCATAAATGTGTGTGATAGGAGGGAGTAGGTCCCATAGGGTGACCAGCATGAAACGCCTTAATGGCAAGGAGGCAATTCTTATCAGCAAGGGGCGGCTTCCCATCCGCTAGCCTAGTCGAATAGAATGTAGAAGTTAAGTGTGCCTGGGCTCAAGTAGTCCAAGGATGGGTGACCCGGTGGGAAGTTGCATATCTCAAGCTTCATTTAAATGCCATGACACGGTCATTATAGAGATATATTATATCTCTATAGTGACCTATCATGGCAATTATATAAACCTTGGGATCCTTGTTTTGCTAATTTGTAGACTATGTTTTCCTGGGTTATTTTTTGCTCTAAAAAATTAAAGAATGATTGACTTGATCTGTCATGGTGATTATATAAACCTACTATGTTTTTATGGGTTATTTTCTACTCTATAAGATTAAATAATGATTGACTTGACCTATCATGGCGATTATATAAACCTTTTTTAGGTTGCATGCAGGGTATAGGGGGCAAGGTGTTCTTCTCGAGCATGTCTTCCTTGTGCGGCTTATAGATGCGGCACATATCTGTGGGCTCCCCGGGATATATATACTATCCTTTACCGACAATCAGGGGGGCCCGCATGCTACCTCTTGAACATGCGTTGGTTTTCCCTTGAAGAGGAAAGGGTGATGAATAAGTAGCGTAAGTATTTCCCTCAGTTTTTGAGAACGAAGGTATCAATCAAGTAGGAGACAATGCACAAGTCACCTAGTACTTGCACAAACAATCAAGAACCTCGCAACCAACGCGATAAAGGGGTTGTCAATCCCATCACGGTCACTTGCGAAAGTGAGATCTGATAGAGATAGTATGATAAATATTTTTGGTATTTTGTTGTATAGATTGGAAAGTAAAGATTGCAAAATAGTAAACGAGATGCGATAGTAAAAGAGATGCAATATAATAAGAAAGAGGCACGGGGGCCATAGGTTTCACTAGTGGCTTCTCTCATGATAGCATGTATTACGGTGGGTGAACAAATTACTGTTGAGCAATAGATAGAAAAGTGCATAGTTATGAAGATATCTAAGGCAATGATCATGAATATAAGCATCACGTCCGTGTCAAGTAGATCGAAACGATTCTGCATCTACTACTATTACTCCACACGTCGACCGCTATCCAGCATGCATCTAGAGTATTAAATTCATAAGAACAGAGTAGCGCATTAAGCAAGATGCCATGATGTAGAGGGATAAACTCTAGCAATATGACATAAACCCCATCTTTTTATCCTCGATGGCAACAGTACAATACGTGCCTTGCTGCCCCTGTTGTCACTGGGAAAGGACACCACAAGATTGAACCCAAAGCTAAGAACTTCTCCCATTGCAAGAAAGATCAATCTAGTAGGCCAAACTAAACCGATAATTCGAAGATACTTGCAAAGATATCAAATCATGCATATAAGAATTCAGAGAAGAACCAAACAATATTCATAGATAATAAAGTTCATAAACCCACAATTCATCGGATCTCGGAAAACACACCGCAAAAGAGTATTACATCAAGTAGATCTCCAAGAGCATCGAGGAGAACTTTGTATTGAAGATCAAATAGAGATAAGAAGCCATCTTGCTAATAACTATGGACCCGAAGGTCTATGGTAAACTACTCACGCTTCATTGGAGAGGCTATGGTGTTGATGTAGAAGCCCTCCGTGATCAAATCCCCCTCCAGCAGATCGCCGGAAAAGGCCCCAAGATGGGATCTCATGGGTATAGAAGGTTGCGGCGGTGGAAAAGTGGTTTCGTGGCTCCCCCTGATGTTTATAGGGTATAAGGGTATGTATAGGCGAAAGAAGTACGTCGGTGGAGCTCCGTGGGGCCCACGAGGGTGGGGGCGCGCCCTCTTGCCTCGTGGCCGCCTCACGGAGTTCCAGACTTCCACTCCAAGTCTCCAGGTTTGCTTTCGATCCAAGAAAGATCATCACGAAAGTTTCATTCCGTTTGGATTCCGTTTGGTATTCCTTTTCTACGAAACACTGAAATAGGCAAAAAAACAGAAACTGGCACTGGGCCTCCGATTAATAGGTTAGTCCCAAGAATAATATAAAAGAGCATATTAAAGCCCATTAAACATCCAAAATAGATAATATAATAGCATGGAACAATCAAAAATTATAGATACTTCGGAGATGTATCAAGCATCCCCAAGCTTAATTCCTGCTCGTCCTCGAGTTGGTAAATGATAAAAACAGAATTTTTGATGTGGAATGCTACCTAACATATTTATCAATCTAATTTTCTTTATTGTGGCATGAATGTTCAGATCCGAAAGATTCAAGACAAAAGTTTAATAATTACATAAAAATAATAATACTTCAAGCATACTAACAAAGTAATTATGTCCTCTCAAAATAACATGGCCAAAGAAAGTTCATCCCTACAAAATCATATAGTTTGGTCATGCTCCATCTTCGTCACACAAAATACTCAAATCATGCACAACCCCGATGAAAAGCCAAGAAATTGTTTCATACTTTAGTAATCTCAAACCTTTTCAACTTTCACGCAATACATGAGCGCGAGCCATGGACATAGCACTATAGGTGTAATAGAGTGGTGGTTGTGGAGAAGACAAAAAGGAGGAAGATGGTGTCACATCAAACTAGGCGTATCAATTGGCTATGGAGATGCCCATCAATAGATGTCAATCTGAGTGAGTAGGGATTGCCATGCACTAGAGCTATAAATGTATGAAAGATCAACAAAAGAAACTAAGTGGGTGTGCATCCAACTTGCTTGCTCACGAAGACCTAGGGCATTTGAGGAAGCCCATCGTTGGAATATACAAGCCAAGTTCTATAATGAAAATTCCCACTAGTATATGAAAGTGACAAAATAAGAGACTCTCTATCATGAAGACCATGGTGCTACTTTGAAGCACAAGTGTGGAAAAAAGGGTAGTAGCATTGTCCCTTCTCTCTTTTTCTCTCTTTTTTTCTTTTCTTTTTTTCTTTTATTTTTTCCTGTTCTCTTTTTTTGGGCCTTCTTTTTTTTGGCCTTTCTCTTTTTTTTCCTCACATGGGACAATGCTCTAATAATGATGATCATCACACTTCCATTTATTTACAACTCAAAGATTACAGCTAGAAACTTAGAACAAAAATATGACTCTATATGCGTTCCTCCGGCGGTGTACCGGGATGTGCAATGAATCAAGAGTGACATGTATGAAAAAATTATGAACAGTGGCTTTGCCAAAAATACAATGTTAACTACATGATCATGCAAGGCAATATGACAATGATGGATCGTGTCATAATAGACGGAACAGTGGAAAGTTGTATGGCAATATATCTCGGAATGGCTATGGAAATGCCATAAGAGGTAGGTATAGTGGTTGTTTTGAGGAAGGTAAATGATGGGTTTGTTGGGGAACGCAGTAATTTCAAAAAAATCCTACGCACACGCAAGATCATGGTCATGCATAGCAACGAGAGGGGAGAGTATCGTCTACGTACCCTCGTAGACCGTAAGCAGAAGCATTATGACAACGCAGTTGATGTAGTCGTACGTCTTCATGATTGACCGATCTAGTACCGAAGATACGGCACCTCCGCGATCTGCACATGTTCGGCTCGGTGACGTCCCGCGAACTCACGGTCTAGTAGAGATTTGAGGGAGAGCTTCGTCAGCATGACGGCGTGATGACGGTGATGATCTTGCTATCGGAACAGGGCTTCGCCTAAGCACCGCTACGATATTACCGGGGTGGATTATGGTGGAGGGGGCACCGCACACGGCTAAAAGATCAATGATCAACTTGTGTGTCTATGGGGTGGCCCCCTCCCCCGTATATAAAGGAGTGTAGGAGGGGGAGGGGGCCGGCCTCTCTAGGCGTGCCCCAAGGATTCCTACTCCCATCGGGAGTAGGATTCCACCCTTCCCTTTGTTGGTTCTAGGAGAGAAGGAATGAGAGGGAAGAAGGAAGGAAAGGGCGGGCGACCCCCCTCCCAATTCGGATTGGGCTTGGGGGCGCGCCCCCTCCTTTGCTTCTTTCCCCTCTCTTCGACTAAGGCCCAATAAGGCCCATATACCTCCCGGGGGGTTCCGGTAACCTCCTGATACTCCCGTATACTCCCGATTTCACCTAGAACCATTCCGATGTCCAAACATAGGCTTCCAATATATCGATCTTTACGTCTCGACCATTGCGAGACTCCTCATCATGTCCGTGATCCAATCCGGGACTCTGAACTACCTTCGGTACATCAAAACACATAAACTCATAATACTGATCGTCACCGAATGTTAAGCGTGCGGACCCTACAGGTTCGAGAACTTTGTAGACATGACTGAGACATGTCTCCGGTAAATAACCAATAGCGGAACCTATATGCTCATATTGGCTCCTACATATTCTATGAAGATCTTTATCGGTCAAACCGCATAACGATATACGTTGTTCTCTTTGTCATCGGTATGTTACTTGCCCAAGATTCGATCGTCGGTATCTCAACACCTAGTTCAATATCGTTACCGGCAAGTGCCTTTACTCGTCCCGTAATGCTACATCCTATAACTAACTCATTAGCTACATTGCTTGCAAGGCTTATAGTGATGTACATTACCGAGAGGGCCTAGAGATACCTCTCCGACAATCGGAGTGACAAATCCTAATCTTGATCCATGTCAACTCAACAAACACCATCGGAGACACCTGTAGAGCACCTTTATAATCACCCAATTATGTTGTGACGTTTGGTAGCACACAAAGTGTTCCTCCGGTATTCGGGAGTTGCATGATCTCATAGTCATAGGAACATGTATAGTTATGGAGAAAGCAATAGCAACAAATTAAACGATCATCGTGCTAAGCTAACGGATGGGTCAAGACAATTACATCATTCTCTAATGATGTGATCTTGTTAATCAAATGACAACTCATGTCTATGGTTAGGAAACATAACCATCATTGATTCAACGAGCCAGTCAAGTAGAGGCAAACTAGTGACACTCTGTTTGTCTATGTATTCACACATGTACTAAGTTTCCGGTTAATACAATTCTAGCATGAATAATAAACATTTATCATGAAATAAGGAAATAAAAATAACAACTTTATTATTGCCTCTAGGGCATATTTCCTTCAGTCTCCCACTTGCACTAGAGTCAATAATCTAGATTACATTGTAATGATTCTAACACCCATGGAGTCTTGGTGCTAATCATGTTTTGCTCGTGAGAGAGGCTTAGCCAACGGGTCTGCAACATTCAGATCCGTATGTATCTTGCAAATCTCTATGTCTCCCTCCTTGACTTGATCGCGGATGGAATTGAAGCGTCTCTTGATGTGCTTGGTTCTCTTGTGAAATCTAGATTCCTTTGCCAAGGCAATTGCACCAGTATTGTCACAAAATATTTTCATTGGACCCGATGCACTAGGTATGACACCTAGATCAGATATGAACTCCTTGATCCAGACTCCTTCATATGCTGCTTCCGAAGCAGTTATGTATTCCGCCTCACACGTAGATCCCGCCATGACGCTCTGCTTGGAACTGCACCAACTGACAGCACCACCATTTAATAAAAACATGTATCCGGTTTGTGACTTAGAGTCATCCGTATCAGTGTCAAAGCTTGCATCAACGTAACCGTTTACGATGAGCTCTTTGTCACCCCCATATACGAGAAACATATCCTTAGTCCTCTTCAGGTATTTCAGGATGTTCTTGACTGATGTCCAGTGATCCACTCCTGGATTACTTTGGTACCTCCCTGCTAAACTTATAGCAAGGCACACATCAGGTATGGTACACAGCATTGCATACATGATAGAGCCTATGGCTGAAGCATAGGGAACACCTTTCATTTTTTTCTCTATCTTCTGCAGTGGTCGGGCATTGAGTCTGACTCAACTTCACACCTTGTGATACAGGCAAGAACCCTTTCTTTGTCAGATCCATTTTCAACTTCTTCAAAACTTTATCAAGGTATGTGCTTTGTGAAAGTCCAATCAAGCGTATTGATCTATCTCTATAGATATTGATGCCCAATATATAAGCAGCTTCACCGAGGTCTTTCATTAAAAAATTCTTATTCAAGTATCCTTTTATGCTATTCAGAAATTCAGTATCATTTCCGATCAACAATATGTCATCTACATATAATATCAGAAATTCTACGGAGCTCCCACTCACTTTCTTGTAAATACAGGCTTCTCCAAAAGTCTGTATAAAACCATATGCTTTGATCACACTATCAAAGCGTATATTCCAACTCCGATAGGCTTGCACCAGTCCATAAATAGATCGCTGGAGCTTGCACACTTTGTTAGCACCTTTTGGATCGACAAAGCCTTCTGGTTGCATCATATACAACTCTTCTTTAAGGTATCCATTAAGGAATGTATTTTTGACATCCATTTGCCAAATTTCATAATCATAAAATGCGGCAATTGCCGACATGATTCGGACAGACTTAAGCATCACTATGGGTGAGAAGGTCTCATCGTAGTCAACTCCTTGAACTTGTCGAAAACCTTTCACAACAAGTCGAGCTTTGTAGGCAGTAACATTACCGTCAGCGTCAGTCTTCTTCTTGAAGATCCATTTATTCTCTATGGCCTACCAATCATCGGGCAAGTCAACCACAGTCCACACTTTGTTCTTATACATGGATCCCATCTCAGATTTCATGGCTTCAAGCCATTTTGCGGAATCTGGGCTCATCATCGGTTCTCATAGTTCGTAGGTTCTTCATGGTCAAGTAACATGACTTCCGGAACAGGATTACCTGACAACTCTGGTGTGGATCTTACTCTGGTTGACCTACGAGGTTTGGTAGTAACTTGATCAGAAGTTTCATGATCATCATCATTAGCTTCCTCACTGTTGTAGGAATCACTGGAACTAATTTCAGTGATGAACTACTTTCCAATAAGGGATAAGGTACAATTACCTCGTCAAGTTCTACTTCCCTCCCACTCACTTCTTTCGAGAGAAACTCCTTCTCTAGAAAGGATCCATTCTTAGCAACGAATATCTTGCCTTCGGATCTGTGATAGAAGGTGTACCCAACAGTCTCCTTTGGGTATCCTATGAAGACACATTTCTCCGATTTGGGTTCGAGCTTATCAGGTTGAAGTTTTTTCACACAAGCACCGCAGCCCCAAACTTTAAGAAACGACAACTTTGGTTTCTTGCCAAACCACAGTTCATAAGGCGTCGTCTCAACGGATTTCGATGGTGCCCTATTTAACGTGAATGCAGCCGTCTCTAAAGCATAACCTCAAAACGATAGCGGTAAATCATTAAGATACATCATATATCGCACCATATCTAGTAAAGTATGATTACGATGTTCGGGCACACCATTACGCTGTGGTGTTCCGGGTGGCGTGAGTTGCGAAACTATTCCGCATTGTTTCAAATGTAGACCAAAGTCGTAACTCAAATATTCTCCTCCACGATCAGATGGTAGAATCTTTATTTTCTTGTTACGATGATTTTCAACTTCACTCTGAAATTCTTTGAACTTTTCAAATGTTTCAGACTTATGTTTCATTAAGTAGATATACCCATATCTATTCAAATCATCTGTGAAGGTGAGAAAATAACGATATCCGCCACGAGCCTCAATATTCATCGGACCACATACATCTGTATGTCTGATTTCCAACAAATCTATTGGTCTCTCCATAGTTCCAGAGAACGACGTTTTAGTCATCTTGCCCATGAGGCACGGTTCGCAAGTACCAAGTGATTCATACTCAAGTGGTTCCAAAAGTCCATCAGTATGGAGTTTCTTCATGCGCTTTACACCGATATGACCTAAACGGCAGTGTAACAAATAAGTTGCACTATCATTATCAACTCTGCATCTTTTGGCTTCAACATTATGAATATGTGTATCACTACTATAGAGATTCATCAAAAATAGACCACTCTTCAAGGGTGCATGACCATAAAAGATATTACTCATATAAATAGAACAACCATTATTCTCTTATTTAAATGAATAACCGTCTCGCATCAAACAAGATCCAAATATAATGTTCATGCTCAATGCTGGCACCAAATAACAATTATTTAGGTCTAATACTAATCCCGAAGGTAGATGTAGAGGTAGCGTGCCGACGACGATCACATCGACTTTGGAACCGTTTCCCACGCGCATCGTCACCTCATCCTTGGCCAGTGTTCGCTTAATCCGTAGTCCCTGTTTCGAGTTGCAAATATTAGCAACAGAACCAATATCAAATACCCAGGTGATACTGCGAGCTCTAGTAAGGTACAGATCAATAACATGTATATCACATATACCTTTGTTCACTTTGCCATCCTTCTTAGCTGCCAAATACTTGGGGCAGTTCCGCTTCCAGTGACCAGTCTGCTTGCAGTAAAAGCTCTCAGTCTCAGGCTTAGGTCCAGACTTGGGTTTCTTATCTTGAGCAGCAACTTGCTTGCTGTTCTTCTTGAAGTTCCCCTTCTTCTTCTTCTTCTTCTTCTTCTTCTTCTTCTTCTTCTTCTTCTTCTTCTTCTTCTTCTTCTTCTTCTTCTTCTTCTTCTTCTTCTTCTTCTTCTTCTTCTTCTTCTTCTTCTTCTTCTTCTTCTTCTTCTTCCCTTTGCCCTTTTTCTTGAAACTGGTGGTCTTATTGACCATCAACACTTGATGCTCCTTCTTGATTTCTACCTCCGCAACCTTTAGCATTGCGAAGAGCTCGGGAATCATCTTATCCCTCCCTTGCATGTTATTGTTCATCACGAAGCTCTTGTAGCTTGGTGGCAGTGATTGAAGAATTCTGTCAATGATGCAATCATCCGGAAGATTAACTCCCAGTTGAATCAAGTGATTGTTATACCCAGACATTTTGAGTATATGCTCACTGACAGAACTATTCTCCTCCATCTTGCAGCTGTAGAACTTATTGGAGACTTCATATCTCTCAATCCGGGCATTTGCTTGAAATATTAACTTCAACTCCTGGAACATCTTATATGCTGCATGACGTTCAAAACGTTGTTGAAGTACCGGTTCTAAGCCGTAAAGCATGGCACACTGAACTATTGAGTAGTCATCAGCTTTGCTTTGCCAGACGTTCTTGACGTCGTCAGTTGCATCTGTAGCAGGCCTGGCACCAAGCGGTGCTTCCATGACGTAATTATTCTGTGCAACAATGAGGATAATCCTCAAGTTACGGACCCAGTCCGTGTAATTGCTACCATCATCTTTCAACTTTGCTTTCTCAAGGAACACATTAAAATTCAACGGAACAACAGCACGGGCCATCTATCTACAATCAACATAGACAAGCAAGATACTATCAGGTACTAAGTTCATGATAAATTTAAGTTCAATTAATCATGTTACTTAAGAACTCCCACTCAGATAGACATCCCTCTAATCCTCTAAGTGATCACGTGATCCAAATCAACTAAACCATAACCGATCATCACGTGAAATGGAGTAGCTTTCAATGGTGAACATCACTATGTTGATCATATCTACTATATGATTCACGCTCGACCTTTCGACCTCAATGTTCCGAGGCCATATCTGCATATGCTAGGCTCGTCAAGTTTAACCTGAGTATTCTGCATGTGCAAAACTGGCTTGCACCCGTTGTAGATGGACGTAGAGCTTATCACACCCGATCATCACGTGGTGTCTGGCACGACGAACTTTGGCAACGGTGCATACTCAGGGAGAAAACTTTTATCTTGAAATTTAGTGAGAGATCATCTTATAATGCTACCATTAATCAAAGTAAGATAAGATGCATAAAAGATAAATATCACATGCAATCAATATAAGTGATATGATATGGCCATCATCATCTTGTGCTTGTGATCTCCATCTCCGAAGCACCGTCATGATCACCATCGTCACCGGCGCGACACCTTGATCTCCATCGTAGCATCGTTGTCGTCGCGCCAATCTTATGCTTCTACGACTATCGCTACCGCTTAGTGATAAAGTAAAGCATTACAGGGTGATTGCATTGCATACAATAAAGCGACAACCATATGGCTCCTGCTAGTTGCCGATAACTCGGTTACAAAACATGATCATCTCATACAATAAAATTTAGCATCATGTCTTGACCATATCACATCACAACATGCCCTGCAAAAACAAGTTAGACGTCCTCTACTTTGTTGTTGCAAGTTTTACGTGGCTGTTGTCGTGGTTCTAAGTCTGACAGTAATGTAGGGGGGTAGGTATGGAGAGGAAAGATCTTAGCTATGGAGTAGTTGTAAGCACACGAGGTTTACGAGTTCATGCCCTTCTCGGAGGAAGTAATAGCCCTACGTCTCGGAGCCCGGAGGCAGTCGACTGGATTATGCGTGTATGAATTACAGGGGTGCGAACCCTTCACACTGAGGAGGGGGTGGCTTATATAGAGTTCGCCAGACCCCTCCGACCCTCAGTTATGTAGGGTTTTAAATACATTAAGGTCGGGCGTTACTGGTAACGCCCCTAATAAAGTGCTATGATGACCATAAAAGCTACTTAATGACCGACCGTTAGCGTGCGGAGTGACTTTAGGTCTCCTGGTCGTCGAGTGGTTGGATCTTGGTCGAGTGATTGCTTCTTGGTCGAGTGTCTTCGAGTCTGTCGAGTGGAACACCTCCAAGTCGATTGAAAGGTGATTTCTTCTAGAGACGTCCTTGGGTAGGGCAGTGAGGAAAGGTCCATGACCCTACCCTAGGTACATAGCTTCATCATTAGCCCCCGAATGGATCGAGGTTTGAGTGGGGAAGGAGTTGAGAACTTCTCCGACTCATTTTTCATGCCATGAGCATATCTTGTTTCGGATCAATGAACCTGAGTGATGACAGCAACTTCCTTTTCAGTCGCCTTGATCCATTCTTAGTTTCTTTTGTCAAGTGAGTTTCTTTACTTGAAAAGCTCTGAGTGACGGTGTGGAGGAGATCTTCCGTCTGACAAGTTGTTCTGCTGCCCGCAGATTTCGTGGGATTCGAATTTTGGGAAGCGCGCGCGACGGGGGAGGCCGCAGTAATCGGATGGGATAGGGCGGAGCCGCCTCAATCTCTGCGCCACCTTTTTCGCCACGTATCGCACGCATGATTGTTACGGGATTTGACAGGATCGTCCGGGCCTACCAGTCAGCCACTCGGAAGTGACCTCATATAAGGCGTCAGACCGGGGTTTCTTGAACAGTGCGTTCTCATTTCCTCTTCTCCTCTTCAGGCTTCTTTGTCGCGCTCGCTCTCGCCCCAGCGCCGCCGCTCCGTACGCGTCTCGCCGGCGATGATGGGGAAGGAGAAGACGGTGGGTCTGGAGCGGGCGAAGAAGGCGACGGCAAAGGCGAAGGGGAAGGCGACCAATCGGGGTGGATCTTCCTCATGAGCCGGCCTGCCGAAGGGCTGGATCCAGGGCGACTGGATCTGCTCGGCGATCTACCAAGAAGACCTTGATGACCTGGCCGACGGAGGACTGATCCCCCATGGATCGGGCGGCTTCCGGGAAAGGAATCCGAGCCACAACCTCGGGAGGGTGAGCGCGTTCTCCTTGCCACTCACGTCGACCGCGGATTTTCCTTGCCTCCTCACCCTTTCTTTCGGGGGTTTCTAAATTTCTTTGGGGCACAACTCCACCACTTCACTCCCAACATAATCGTGTCTCTCGCTGCTTTCGTGTCTTTGTGCGAGAATTTCTTGGGTTGTCGGCCTCACTGGGGTCTTTTCAAGCACATTTTCACCTGTCGTTCTCAGATGGTGAAAAAGGCCAATCCGAGTGACGAGAGAACACAAGTGATTCAGATGTGTGGGGGTCTTGGCGTTCAGATGAGAGGGAAAAGTTCCTTTCCGGCAATAATTCTTCCCGACTCGGTCCGCGGATGGCAGTCGACCTGGTTTTACCGCAAAGACCAGCCGACGCCAGGGCAGTCGACTGGCCTCCCTCCTTTTACCATGGACCGAGTGAGGAAACCCTCCTCTTTGAAGGTGATCCCAGAGGAGAGGGCGCAAGTTAAGGTGCTGGTCGATCGAGTGGTACAGCTTATCTGTGACGGGGTCACTGGTATGGATCTCTTGGAGGTTTTCCTTCGGCGGCGCATCCAGCCTCTTCAAGCTCGAGACCATCCGATGTGGATGTATTCGGGTCTTGACGACACCACTCGGATTCACCCGGAGGAGGTCGATGACGACACACTGGAGGGGTGGTTGTCGGGCATCACCGGAAACAAGGACAACCCCAGGGGAGCCAGGAGAGTTCCTCCATTCGACCAGTCCCATGAACCAGAAAAGGTCCGATTCTGAGCTTTTGATTATAATCTGAATTCACTCGCGCAGCTGTCTATACTGCGTCGACTGACTTTATTCTTCCTGCTTTCTTTCAGGCCCTTATCGAAATGTACTCAATGCCCAACGGAGAGCAAGAGCAAGACCCGGAAGGAGAGGCGAGCGGCGGCGACAGTGGCGAATGGCATTCTGATGGAGAAGGGGATGAAGAAAGCGACGTCCCAAGTGACGAAGAAGAAGTCGAGTCGCCTCCTCGCAGGGAGAGGCGATCCAAGCTTGACCAAGAATGACCGAGCGCCCGTGAAAAGGCGATTGCTCAGACTGGTCAGTCTTCAAAGCATCCTCGGACATCTTCACCAACCCCAACTAAAAAAGCGTCAAAGCATCCCAAAGTTGTAGAGCAGAAGCCTCGGAAGGCGTTGCCGAAGATTAAGATTGACATCCCCATCGCTTCTGTGTGAGTGTCTCCCTTTGTATTCACTCGACGCTCCGTGCTGTTTATTTTTTCTTAATTTAACCAGACGAACTTTGGAACTGACAGCGCTGCTACTTCCAGGACCTTAGCTTACAGGGACGATGATGAGGTAATGGAGGATGCGGTCACTTCCAATCTGGGTATGATTTCTGTCATTTTGTCTTTATTTGGTCGATTCAACTGCAATGTGTACCATTGGGTGATGTGATTTTGGCGATTGATCTTTGAACAGCTCCTAACATTATTGACCTCCCCGATGATGATGATGAAGAGCTTGAGAGGCCTTTGATGAGGAAAAATAGGAAAGCTCCTGCAAGCAAGGTGCCACAGTCGACGCCGATGGCGGAACCAGTCGGTCAGGACGCTGGTGATGCCAATCGGGGTTCTGTTACCTTCGCCATACCATTGTCGAGTGCCCTGCCTTCTTCGTCGACTGTTCCAGCTCCTGCCGAACCACCTTCAGTTTTTGCGATCCATCATGTCCCAGAGGACGAAGTGAATGCTGCCAAGGAAGCCATACGCCAGGCGGGCATTATGATGGAGAAGATGAAGGCGGTGCGGGACGCCAGTCAAGCCGCCTATGACGCCAGCTCGGCTCTCTAAAGCAATGTTCAGGTTAGTTGGTCACCGCTTGTTCTGTTAGGATATGCTACCTGAAGACTCACTTTCTGAAAATCTTTGCATCTGTACACCCAGTGGGTGCGTTGATTGAATTTTTGGACTAGTGGGGGCACGCTGAGTGCACCCACTGGGTGTAGTCCCCGAGACTACGATGGACTGCTGGCAGTCGACTGTAGTCTTTGTATTTTGATCCTTTCGCTCGATCTGGTCTGGCCGTGTCGAGTGTAAACCGAATGAGTGGTAGTTTCGCTCTTCCACTTGGTCTGGGCGAGTGGGATCAGAACCGGTGGGGGCATGCCAAGTGCACCCACTGGGTGTAGTCCCCGAGACCGCGGTCGACTGCTGGCAGTCGACTGGGGTCTGAACAGCTTGTTGTCTACTTCTTTCTTGACGGCGCAATTGTTTTTCTCTCTCTTTTTTTTACTCCCTGCACTCAACTCCGGCGGGCCGGTCGAGTGGGATCTGAACCGGTGGGGGCACGCAAAGTGCACCCACTGGGTGTAGTTCCTGAGACTATGGTGGACTGCGGGCAGTCGACCGTAGTCTTAGTATTTATTGTCTTTGTCGTTTTTCGCTGTAAAATAACTTCCCCTCCCTGATTGCAGAAATCTTGTGATCTTGGAGCTCGCTTTGCTGACTTGGAGAAACAGCAGATCCAGCTAAACCTTGACTTGGAATTGGCTCAGCAAAATCTAAAAAAAGCTCAAGACGAGGCCGCTGGTATGGAAGGTAACTGATTGCCGACTGAACTTCAATATATCTCTTTGGTCTATTTTTTGATTCGATTATTTCTTTTGCAGAGAAAATGAAGTTGGCTCTGGACAAGAAGGACTCGGACCTCGCCGCCGCGCAAAAAGCAGCCCAAGACAAAACCGTTCTCGTAGACAAGAAGCTTGCTTCAGTCGAAACGCTTGAAGGAGAGGTGACTAGACTGACATCTTGTCTTAATGAAGCTAACCGCGAAGTGACTAGCCTGAAGAAGGATAAGGTCGCCCTGAACGAAAAGTTGGAGTCTGCGATCCGCAAGAGGAACGA
Organism: Triticum urartu; assembly: GCF_003073215.2. Lineage (NCBI taxonomy): Eukaryota > Viridiplantae > Streptophyta > Magnoliopsida > Poales > Poaceae > Triticum > Triticum urartu. The sequence goes on along the minus strand of NC_053026.1, from coordinate 166,250,923 downwards.
CACAGAAGCTTATCTGAGGACCCTTGCCAAGAAGCTTTATCTCGTGTAGGGAGGTATTTCTTTTAATCCGACTGTGTTGATGCTTGCCATCGGATTTTGTTCGGTTGATTGAACTAACTTTTGGCTGCAGAACTTTGTCAAGACTTTGATGAAGAAACTGGAAGGGTCGAGACGGGTCTGGACCCTATCGCTTCCCCGGTCTGCGACGAAACGGCGATGAATGTGCTCCGACTAGAGTCTCGTATCGCCAGCGCCACAAGCTACCTCGCACGCCTGAAGGAGGTTGTCTCTCGAATCGACTCGACGCTTTGGCCGGGGCGACGCTTCAGAATGATCTGGAATCTCTAATGACTCAACTGAATGAGATCCCTGACCGAGTGCAAGAATGGAAGAAATCCTCCGCCCGGTGTGTTGCTGATGTGGCTCTGTCTTTGGTTCGTGTCCACTGCAAGGAGGTGCGAGAAGATAAGCTGGCAGCAATCAAGGTCGCCAACACCCAGAGGCATGACTTCCGATCTTTTATGGAGACTTTTATTGCTGCAGCCACTCGGATCGCCAACGGCGTCGACCTGGACGAGTTCGTTGAGCCTGCCAGTCCTCCTCCTGCGGAGTGAACAAACTTTTATGCCTCACTTTAAATTTGCCTCGGAATGCCGAGTGGTTTTTGTAACCGTTAAACTCTTTTGGGCTGAATGCCCGAGCACTTCGATCTGCGGTCTGGAACCTTTAGGATTTATCTGAGCTTGGTTTATCGTTGAATATCTTAACAAATTCTCCGTCGAGTGGAACTTGTTCTTCACTCGAGACAACTTTTGTATTTGTGGCGCAGCTCCGAAGGAGAAGGTAGCAGTCGACCTGCACCTCGCCGTCCTTGCGGATTGGGATGGAGCGCACGTTGTATTTGTGGCGAAGCTCCGAAGGGGAAGGTGGCAGTCGACCTGCACCTCGTCGTCCTTGCGGGTCGGGATGGAGCGCACATTGTATTTGTGACGAAGCTTCGAGGGAGAAGGTGGCAGTTGACCTGCACCTCGTCGTCCTTGCGGATTGGGATGGAGCGCACATTGTATTTGTGGCGAAGCTCCAAAGGGGAAGGTGGTAGTCGACCTGCACCTCGTCGTCCTTGCCGGTCGGGATGGAGCGCATGTTGTATTTGTGGCGAAGCTCCGAAGGAGAATGTGGCAGTCGACCTGCACCTCATCGTCCTTGCGGATTTGGATGTGTTTCGTACTTAGGCGAGTACTGGACTGCAGCTAAGCCTCCGAGTGGGAGGGTCGCTCTCCACTCGGTAGGATTTTTCAAACTTAGGCGAGTACTGGACTACAGCTAAGCCCCCGAGTGGGAGGGTCGCTCTCCACTCGGTAGGATTTTTCAAACTTAGGCGAGTACTGGACTGCAGCTAAGCCCCCGAGTGGGAGGGTCGCTCTCCACTCGGTAGGATTTTTCAAACTTAGGCGAGTACTGGACTGCAGCTAAGCCTCCGAGTGGGAGGGTCGCTCTCCACTCGGTAGGATTTTCAAATACTTAGGCGAGTACTGGACTGGAGCTAAGCCCCCAAGTGGGAGGGTCTCTCTCCACTCGGTAGGATTTTCAAATACTTAGGTGAGTACTGGACTGCAGCTAAGGCCCCGAGTGGGAGGGTCGCTCTCCACTCGGTAGGATTTTCAAATACTTAGGCGAGTACTGGACTGCAGCTAAGCCCCCGAGTGGGAGGGTCGCTCTCCACTCAGTAGGATTTTTCAAACTTAGGCGAGTACTGGACTGCAGCTAAGCCCCCGAGTGGGAGGGTCGCTCTCCACTCGGTAGGACTTTTCAAACTTAGGCGAGTACTGGACTGCAGCTAAGCCCTCGAGTGGGAGGGTCGCTCTCCACTCGGTAGGATTTTTCAAACTTAGGCGAGTACTGGACTGCAGCTAAGCCCCCAAGTGGGAGGATGGCTCACCACTCGGTAGGATTTTCAAACACTTAGGCGAGTACTAGACTGCAGCTAAGCCCCCGAGTGGGAGGCTAGCTCAGCACTCGGTAGGATTTTCAAACACTTAGGCGAGTACTGGACTGCAGCTAAGCCCCCGAGTGGGAGGCTGGCTCACCACTCGGTAGGATTTTCAAACACTTAGGCGAGTACTGGACTGCAGCTATGCCCCCGAGTGGGAGGCTGGCTCACCACTTGGTAGGATTTTCAAATACTTAGGCGAAACGGGTTCGCAGCTAAGCCTCCGAGTGAGAGGCTGGCTCACCACTCGGTAGGATTTTCAAACACTTAGGCGAAACGAATTCGCAGCTAAGCCACCCACTGGGGGATTTCTCACGCAAACAAAAACAATAACAATCACTGGGAAAATTATAACGCTCTTGTCTTTGATAAATAAACTACAGAAGTTTTTCTTATTACATCTCATCCGAGTGAGAATTCAAGTATAAAAGGGGCGGAGCAGCTCCGCATTCCAGGCTCGTGGCTCATCAATCTGGCGATCGACATTATAAAGGTGGTACGCTCCATTGTGGAGGACTCTGGTGACTATGAAGGGGCCTTCCCAAGTAGGGGCGAGTTTGTGTGGTTTCTGTTGATCCACTCGGAGGACCAAGTCTCCTTCTTGGAAGGCTCGACTCTTCACATTTCTGGCATGGAATCGATGCAAGTCTTGCTGATAGATGGTCGATCGGATCATGGCCATTTCTCTTTCTTCTTCCAGGAGGTCGACTGCGTCCTGCCGGGCTTGTTCTGCTTCATCTTCAGAGTAAAGCTCGACTTGGGGTGCGTTGTGAAGCAGGTCACTGGGCAAAACTGCTTCGGCTCCGTAGACCAGAAAGAATGGGGTTCTTCCAGTCGATCGGTTCGGGGTTGTCCTCAATCCCCAAAGAACTGATGGAAGCTCGTCGACCCATGCACCTGCCGTGTGCTTGAGATCGCGCATCAGTCGGGGTTTCAGTCCTTTGAGAATTAAGCCGTTTGCTCTTTCCGCTTGTCCATTTGACTGGGGATGAGAGACTGAAGCGTAGTCGACTCGTGTACCTTGAGAGGCGCAAAAGGATCTGAATTTGTCAGAATCGAAGTTTGACCCATTGTCAGTGATGATGCTGTGCGGAACTCCATATCTAAATATCAACTCTCTGATGAAACTGATAGTAGTGCAAGCATCAAGATTCTTGATAGGTTTAGCTTCAATCCATTTGGTGAACTTGTCGACTGCTACTAGCACATGAGTGAAGCCGCTCCTGCCCGTTCTCAGTGGTCCAACCATGTCCAGTCCCCAAACAGTGAAGGGCCAGACGAGTGGAATGGTTTTCAGGGCTGACGCGGGTTTGTGCGACATATTGGAGTAAAACTGACATCCTTCACATTTGTCGACTATCTCTTTCGCCATTTCATTCGCCCTTGGCCAGTAGAAACCCGCTCGGTATGCTTTAGCCACAATGGTCCGAGAGGACGCATGATGACCACAGGTCCCTGAGTGGATGTCATCAAGGATTATCTGACCTTCTTCTGGTGTTATACACTTCTGACTGCCTCCAGTCGCGCTTTCTCTATACAACTGTCCCTTTATGACTGTAAAGGCCTTGGATCGATGGACGATCTGTCGAGCCTCTTCTTCGTCTTCTGGGAGTTCTTTCCTTAGGATGTACATGATGTACGGCACCGTCTAGTCAGGAGTGATGAACAAAACTTCCACGATCAGGTCGACCACAGCTGGGACTTCAACTTCAATCGGATCCGTGGCACTTTTTGGCTGCGGGGCTTCTTCAGTGAAGGGATCCTCCTGAACTAATGGTGTGTGGATGTGTTCCAAAAACACATTGCTGGGAATGTCTTCTCTTTTTGAGCCTATTTTCGCCAAATCATCAGCTGCTTGATTTTTCAGTCAGGGTATGTGATGAAGTTCTAACCCCTCGAATTTCTTCTCTAGCTTTCTCACTGCATTGCAATAACCAGTCATGGCCGGACTTCTGACGTCCCACTCCTTCATCACTTGATTAACCACCAAATCTGAGTCGCCATAGACCATGAGGCGACGGACGCTGAGTGAAATGGCCATGCGCAACCCATATAAAAGTGCTTCATATTCTGCTTCGTTATTGGAGGAATCAAAGTGGATTTGAAGAACATATCTAAGCTTATTTCCTCGGGCGGAGACCAATACTACCCCGGCACCAGAACCATTCAGCATTTTGGAACCGTCGAAGAACATGGTCCAATGCTCCGAGTGAACCTGAGTCGGCAGTTGTTGCTCAATCCACTCGGTGACGAAATCTGCTATTGCTTGGGACTTGATAGCTTTCTTTGCCTCAAACTTGATATCTAGAGGAAGGAGCTCAATTGCCCATTTTGCCACTCGACCAGTTGCATCTTTGTTGTGCAGGATCTCTGACAATGGAGCGTCGCTGACGACTATAATGGAATGATCAGAGAAGTAATGAGCAACCTTCTTTGTGGTCATATAAATCCCATATACAAGCTTCTGATAATGAGGATATCTTTGCTTCGACGGGGTCAAAACTTCAGAAATATAATATACTGGGCGCTGAACTTTGAAGGATTTTCCTTCTTCTTCTCGCTCGACCGTAAGTACCGTACTGACAACGTGTCCCGTGGCTGTGATGTAAAGCAGCAAAGGCTCTTTGCTGATTGGGGCAGTAAGCACCGGCTGGGTGGAGAGCAGAGCTTTGAGCTCTGCAAACGCTGCATCAGCTTCAGGAGTCCACTCGAACTTGACCGACTTCTTCATCAATCGGTAAAGAGGCAATGCCTTTTCATCGAGACGAGAGATGAATCGACTTAAAGTGGCCAAGCAACCAGTAAGCTTCTGGATGTCGTGCACTCGCACAGGACGTTTCATCCGGAGTATAGTACCGACTTTCCCTGGATTGGCGTCGATTCCCTGTTCGGAAACGAGAAAACCGAGTAACTTTCCGCCAGGAACTCCGAATGTGCACTTTGATGGATTAAGCTTGATATCATACCTCCTGAGGTTGGCAAAGGTTTCAGCAAGGTCAGTCAGCAGGTCGGAACCCTTCCGTGACTTGACCACAATAACATCCATGTATGCTTCCACATTCCGACTGATTTGAGTGAGCAAACACTTCTGAATCATCCTCATGAATGTGGCTCCGGCATTCTTGAGGCCGAATGGCATGGTAACATAACAGAAGCACCCGAATGGAGTGATGAAAGCTGTTTTGATCTCGTCAGGTCCATACAGACGGATCTGATGGTACCCGGAATAGGCGTCTAAAAAAGACAGTCGCTCACATCCCGCAGTCGAGTCGACTATCTGGTCGATGCGGGGGAGAGGAAAATGATCTTTCGGGCAGGCCCGATTGATATGTTTAAAGTCAATGCACATGCGAAGTGACTTGTTGGGGACCATGACAACGTTGGTGAGCCACTCGGAGTGGTAAATCTCTCGGATGAACTCCGCTGCTAAGAGCCGAGCCACCTCCTCACCAATAGCCTTTCTCTTCTGGACGGCGGACCGTCGGAGATGTTCTTTGACAGGTTTCACTTTTGAGTCGACTCGTAGGCGGTGCTCAGCCAGCCCCCTGGGAACACCCGGCATGTCAGAAGGCTTCCATGCGAAGATGTCCCAGTTCTCACGGAGGAACTGGATGAGCGCTTCTTCCTATTTGGAGTCGAGTGTTGTTGAGATATGAGTCGGAGCAGCACCAGGATCGGTCGGGTGAATGTGAACCGGCTTCGTTTCACCAGACGATTGAAAAGCTGATTATGTAGCGGGCTTCTTGGCTCGCAACAAATCACTCGGGTCTGCAGTCTTCTGGTACTCCTGCAGCTCCACCACTGCCATCTGAGCATCAGCGATCTTTGAGCCTTTTTGAAAACACTCTTCTGCTTTCTTCCGATTGCCCATAACAGTGACCACACCTTTGGGACCAGGCATCTTCAATTTGAGATACACATAACATGGTCGAGCCATGAAGCGTGCATAAGCTGGCCTGCCCAAAATAGCGTGATAAGCACTTTGGAAATCCACAAATTCGAACATCAACTTTTCTTTGCGGTAATTCTTGGAATCACCGAAAACCACATCAAGAGCAATTTGGCTGAGTGACTCAGCCTTCTTCCCAGGAATGACTCCATGGAAACTCATGTTGCTGGTGCTGAGTCTGGACATCGGAATGCCCATCCCTTTCAACGTCTCAGCATACAGTATGTTCAAACCACTGCCACCATCCATCAAGACTTTGGTCAGTCGAGTGCCTTCAACAACTGGGTCGACCACTAAAGCTTGCCTCCCAGGGGTGGCAATGTGCGTTGGGTGATTGGACTAGTCGAATGTGATGGCAGTCTGAGACCACTTTAGATAACTGGGTGTTGCCGGAGCAACCATATTCACCTCACGGTTGATAACTTTCAGTCGAATTTTGCTTTCAACATCAGCAAAAATCATCAAGGTGGAATTGACCCGGGGGTATCCATCATCACTGTCTTCCTTTTACTCAACTTTGTCCGACTCCTTTTCCTTATCTTCGGGTTGTTTGCCCTGGAACTGCTGGATCAAGAGCCGACACTGTCGAGTGGTATGTTTCGGGTAAATGAGCTTACCCTCTTCATCTTTCTTGGTGTGGATGTGACATGGAAAATCCAACACATCATTTCCGTCTTGGTCTTTAACTTTCTTGGGGTTCCAAGGCCCTTTGGGTTTCCCCTTAAACTTTCCTTGAGTTACAGCCAAGGCTTCCCCAGGAGCAGCTGGCTCGGCTTTCCGCTTCTGTTTCCGATTGGAATTTCCTCCTCCGGTTTCTTGGGCGACTGACTTGTGCTTGCCACTCCGGAGTCGATCCTCATCTTCACCATTAGCATACTTGGTGGCAATCTCCATCATCCGATTCAGAGACATGTCTTCGGTTCGACCGAATTTCAGATTCAGTTCTCTGTACTTGACGCCTTCTTTGAAGGCACAGACTGCTTGGTGCTCAGGCACATTCTCTACCGTGTGATGTAACGTGATCCATCTCTGGATGTAATCCCTCAAAGTTTCATTCGGCTTCTGCATGCAAGACCGCAGTTCCGTCAGCCCTGCCGGTCGCTTGCATGTTCCTTCAAATGTGGTGACAAACTCTCGGGCGAGATCTTCCCAAGTGTAAATGCTGCTGGGTGCTAACTGATTCAGCCATGCTCTGGCCGAGCCCTCCAACATGAGAGGCAGGTGCTTCATGGCCACTTCATCATTGCTACCGCCAATCTGGACAGCCACTCGGTAGTCTTCAAGCCAAGTATCGGGCTTGGACTCACCAGTGAACTTACTGACTCCAGTCGCCAACCTGAAGTTGGGAGGAATCACAGCGGCCCTGATGGCTCTACTAAAGCACTCTGGCCCCGAAACATGTACTCTGCTGCTGGTAGGTGCATCTCTGTCATGACCTTCTCAGTGAGCTCTGTTCCTATCGACCAAACCTTGAACGAGAATGGATCTCGCATCAAAGCCTGGTTCCCTGGGATCGACTGAAATCCTTTGCCCAACACTATGAGGGCGCCTGTCATCCTGCTGCCGAGGCACATATGATCCACTCCTCGGGGGAGGGGTGGGCACTCGACATCGATCGTCACGATCGAATCGGTGATCATACTGCTCACGGTTTCCGTACTGATCTCGCCGGTCCCCACGTCTCTCATGCCTCGGGGGGATCTTGGGCTATGAGCCAACTGGGCCGTGTCTGCGGCAATGGATCTACTATGAATCATGTTCCCTGACTGAGAAACAGCGGAATTCTGGTCTCCTGCTGCCTGGAGTAATGCTCTGATCTGCATCAAGCCTCTGCCAGCCTCTGACTGGGAAGGCTAAATCGACTCTGCTATACGGGCTGCAGCTGCTAAATTCTGAATCGGAGTTCGATATACCTGCGGGGGCAGAAAGAGCTGACGTCGATTGGATTCTGGAACCCGTTGTTGCGCACGCTTGTCGAGTGCTCGTTGGAGGTTCTCCAGTCGAGTGTGCTCAGCCAAGTTTGCCAGGCGCGCGTCCTCCAAGGCACGAGCCTCAGGGGTTTCTCCAACGATAGGAGTGTGCAGTGCATCCATGTTCCGGTGACGAAGTTCTTCTCTCTGCAGCGACATGAGAGGCTCGGGGAGATATTCCTCATAGGGATGCGACAGGTCGCCTCCACCTGCGCCTTCGTCGGTGCGGGGAAAACCGGGAGGACTGGGCGGTCCATCGACCATCAGAACCTCCGCCGCCGGATCACTGCTGTCGCACTCGGATGCGGTCTCTTCAGAGCCAGTCGACAGGTCGAACAGGCCGTAGAGGGATTCGTCGGGCTCGATCGCCGTGACTTGAGGGGTGGCCGACTGGCGTGCCACCGCGTGTCTCAACCACCGCTGAAGTCTCGACCGACCGGAGCGCTTGCGCCAGCGGGAAATAGGGAGGGAGGACAACACAGGAGCCGACCGATAATGGGTCGACGGTTGCTGCAAGAGGACGCCGCGGACGCACGCGCGAAAGTGCGTTGCCCCGCGGACAGGGAGTGCGTCCACGTCGAGCGGAGCCTCCTGAAGCCAAGCAGAGTCGTCGGCGATGAACGTGAGCGCGCCGAGATGGATCTCGCGGCCCTCCACCAAAACTCCGCCAGAAACCATGATGATTTGGATCGGAAAAGATGGCAACTCCTCCAACAAATTGCTAAGACACTTGCCCCACGGTGGGCGCCAACTGTCGTGGTTCTAAGTCTGACAGTAATGTAGGGGGGTAGGTATGGAGAGGCAAGATCTTAGCTATGGAGTAGTTGTAAGCACACGAGGTTTACGAGTTCAGGCCCTTCTCGGAGGAAGTAATAGCCCTACGTCTCGGAGCCCGGAGGCGGTCGACTGGATTATGCGTGTATGAATTACATGGGTGTGAACCCTTCACACTGAGGAGGGGGGTGGCTTATATAGAGTTCGCCAGACCCCTCCGGCCCTCAGTTATGCAGGGTTTTAAATACATTAAGGTCGGGCGTTACTGGTAACGCCCCTAATAAAGTGCTATGATGACCATAAAAGCTACTTAATGACCGACCGTTAGCGTGCGGAATGACTTTAGGTCTCCTGGTCGTCGAGTGGTTGGATCTTGGTCGAGTGATTGCTTCTTGGTCGAGTGTCTTCGAGTCTGTTGAGTGGAACACCTCCAAGTCGATTGAAAGGTGATTTCTTCTAGAGACGTCCTTGGGTAGGGCAGTTAGGAAAGGTCCATGACCCTACCCTAGGTACATAGCTTCATCAGCTGCTACTGGGCTTAGAAAGAACCGTTCTTACCTACACATCAAAACCACAACGATAGTTTGTCAAGTTGGTGCTGTTCTAACCTTCGCAAGGACCGGGCGTAGCCACACTCTGTTCAACTAAAGTTGGAGAAACTGACACCCGCCAGCCACCTGTGTGCAAAGCACGTCGGTAGAACTAGTCTCACGTAAGCGTACGCGTAATGTCGGTCCGGGCCGCTTCATCCAACAATACCACCGAACCAAAGTATGACATGCTGGTAAGCAGTACGACTTATATCGCCCACAACTCACTTGTGATCTACTCGTTCATATGACATCTACGCATAAAACCTGGCTCTGATACCACTGTTCGCGAACGTAGTAATTTCAAAATTTTCCTACGCACACGCAAGATCATGGTGATGCATAGCAACGAGAGGGGAGAGTGTTGTCCATGTACCCTCGTAGACCGAAAGCGGAAGGGTTAGCACAACGCGGTTGATGTAGTCATACTGAAAGCACAAGTTCTCCCTGGGTGGTTTTGGTAATTAATGTCAACATATCTCTTGTTGGACTAACACTTTTACCTAGTATGTTTCAGATAAGTTCAACAATGGAGTGGCATGGACTAGAGGATGTGGAACCCCTTCAAGATGCTAAGGACAAAGAATTGGCTCAAGCTTCAAGATCAAGACACTACATTTTCTATTTTAGTGATCCAAGATCACATTGAGTCTATAGGAAAAGCCAATACTATCAAGGAGGGATGAGGTGTTGCTTAATGGCTTGCTTGCTCAAAGTGCTTAGTGATATGCTCCAAAACCCTCAACTACCTTCCCACATCCACATATAACCTAAACCAAAAGTCAAACTCGGCCCCACCAATTCTATCTATCCGGTGCCACCGAGTTTCAGATGTCATAGCCACTGCCACAAACCCTAGCAAATCGGTTTCACCGATAGGGATCTCGGTCTCACCGAGATGGGATTGTAATCTCTCTGTGTATGTCCATTACCAAAATCGGTCTCACCGAGTTTGAGAAATTGGTACTACTGAGATTACAATGCAAACCCTCTGGTTAGCTTATTACCAAAATTGGTCCCACCAAGTTTGTGTAATCGGTCTCACCGAGTTTGCCTGACCAACTCTCTGGTTAGCTTATTACCAAAATTGGTCCCACCGAGTTTGTGTAATTGGTCACACCGAGATTACGTTATGCACTAACCCTAACCATATCGGTCCTACCGAGTTGCATCTCAGTCCCACCGAAAATCCTAACGGTCACTAGGTTTGCTGAATCGGTCCGACCGAGTTTAACCATTTGGTCCCACTGAGTTTGGCAAATTGTGTGTAGCGATTAGATTTTGTGTGGAGGCTATATATACCCCTCCACCCACTCTTCATTCATGGAGAGAGCCATCAGTAGATACCTACACTTCCAATACACATTTTCTGAGAGAGAACCACCTACACTTGTGTTGAGGTCAAGATATTCCATCCCAACCATATGAATCTTGATCTCTAGCCTTCCCCAAGTTGCTTTCCACTCAAATATTCTTTCCACCAAATCCAAATCCTGTGAGAGAGAGTTGAGTGTTGGGGAGACTATCATTTGAAGCACAAGAGCAAGGAGTTCATCATCAACACACCATTTGTTACTTCTTGGAGAGTGGTGTCTCCTAGATTGGCTAGGTGTCACTTGGGAGCCTCCAACGAGATTGTGGAGTTGAACCAAGGAGTTTGTAAGGGCAAGGAGATCGCCTACTTCGTGAAGATCTACTGCTAGTGAGGCAAGTCCTTCGTGGGCGACGGCCATGATGGAATAGACAAGGTTGCTTCTTCGTGGACCCTTCATGGGTGGAGCCCTCCGTGGACTCGCGCAACCGTTACCCTCCGTGGGTTGAAGTCTCCATCAACGTGGATGTACGATAGCACCACCTATCGGAACCATGACAAAAACATCCGTGTCTCCAATTGCGTTTGAATACTCCAAACCCTTCCCTTTACATTCTTGCAAGTTGCATGCTTTACTTTCCGCTGCTCATATACTCATTGCATGCTTGCTTGATATGTATTGTGTTTGTTAAACTTGTGCTTAAACTCCACTTAAACTTAAGAATATTAAAAACTGCAACTTTTGGCACTTAGTGTCTAATCACCCCCCTCTAGACACCTCTTCTCGATCCTTTCAATTGGTAGCAGAGCATTGGTCTCCATTGCCTTGGTTTAAACACCATTGGAGGAAGATGGATGTGTCTACTTTGGGGAGTCTTAGACATAGAGTGCCTATTCTTGATGGAGAGTATTTTCATGAGTGGAAAAATGAAATGCTTGAGATTTTCAATGAATATCATTTGAACAAGTACATTACTAGCCCTTGTGCACCTCATGTTGATCCTTTGCACCCTACCCTAGATGAAGATATTGACATGATTCGTAATCTTGGAACTGTTGAGCTCATCATTTGAGGCTTGCCTAGAAACTTGATTAGATGTTTGCCTACTCTCAAGTGTGCCTACACCATATGGAGATTTCTTGAGGAACGATTTCCAGATTATTCCTTGAAAAATTTAGACAAAATTCTCCATAAGTCTATTGCCTTGAGTAAGATGAACTCTAGTGATCCTAGCTTTGGTGATTGTCTATTTGAGCTTAGCAATCACATGCGTGCTAAAGGAAATGTTGGAATCATTAGCGATATCATATCCAAAGCTATTAGAATTCATAAAGGTAAACATTGTGATGATCATTTATCTAATGAATTACCCTCTCTAGGAATTGATCAATCACAAGATGATCTTGAACATGGATACTATTATGAAGATGATGATAGTGACTATGATCTTGATGATGCAATGAGGCATTTTGGTCTTATGGCAAATCTTCGCGGCTACATGGCTGGAGGAAAGGAATGGGTCCTTGATAGTGGATGTACTGATCATATGACCGGAGATAAAGATATGTTCCGTGAGCTTGCTGAAAACAACGGCCCTCGAAAATATGTCACTTTTGGTGATAATTCAAAGGGTAAGGTGGTTGGCCTTTGTAAGGTGGCCATCTCACATGATAGCTCCATACAAAATGTCATGCTCGCTGAATCCCTTGGATACAATTTACCTTCAGTTTCTAGACTTGCGGATTTCGGTTTCAATGTCTTATTCACTGAAGTAGATTGCCAAGTGTTTCGTAGAGACAATCATAAAATGGTCTTTACCGGTATACGTAGAGGAGATCTTTACATTGTTGATTTCACTAAAAAGGCTCAACCTAGAACTTGTTTAATTATCAAATCTTCTAAAGGCTGGTTGTGGCATAGAAGACTAGGTCATGTTGGTATGCGAAATCTTGATAAGCTTATTAAAGGTGATCATATCCTTGGAATAAAAGATGTCATATTTGACAAGGATAGACTTTGTAGTGCTTGTCAAGCAGGGAAACAAGTTGGAGGAAGTCACCACGCGAAGAACATCATGACCACAAGAAGACCACTCGAGCTACTTCACATGGATCTCTTTGGTCCAAATTCCTACAAGAGTCTCGGTGGTAACTCATTTGGTCTAGTCATAGTTGATGATATTTCAAGATTTACGTGGGTGTTCTTTCTTGATGAAAAATCGCAAGCCCAAAAGATCTTCAAAAACTTCGCTAGGAAGGCCCAAAATCAGTTTGACGTGAAGATCAAGAAGGTTCGGAGAGACAACGGAATGGAGTTCAAGAATGCAAATGTGGACACCTTTCTTGACGAAAAAGGGATTTCACACGAGTTCTCGGCTACGTACACACCTCAACAAAATGGAGTTGTTGAAAGGAAGAACCGGACTCTTATCGAGATGGCAAGAACGATGCTTGATGAGTACAAAGCACCAAAGCACTTTTGGGCGGAAGCGGTTGAGACAGCTTGTCATGCAACAAACCGCTTGTATCTTCACAAGCTACTCGGCAAGACGGCATACGAGCTCCTCACCGGTAACAAACCCCAAGTTGGATACTTTCGAGTATTCAGCTCAAAGTGCTACATTCTTGATAAGCATCGTCGTTCTAAATTTGCTCCTAAATCTCATGAAGGTTTCCTAATTGGTTATGGCTCAAACTCTCACACTTACCGTGTCTACAACAATTTCACCCGAAAGGTTGAAGAGACGGTAGATGTGAAGTTTGATGAATCTAATGGCTCGCAAGTAGAGCAATTGCCAATTGATGTAGGAGACAAAGACCCTTCGGAAGCAATTCAAGACTTGTCCATTGGCAAGATTCGTCCAACGGAAGTGAAGGAGAGTACCTCGTCCGTCCAAGTGGAAGCTTCTACCTCACGACAAGGTGAACCAAGAGTTGATACGGAAGCATCCACAAGTGGGACACGCCAAGATGAAGAAAACAAGGAAGCGCACCAAGATGAACATCAACAACCTCCTTCTCCACCACGACAAGAGAACGACAACGTCAACAATGAAGAAGGCCAAGAAGAAGAACAAGATGATGAAGATGTTCCACCCCGACCCAAGCAAAAGCTTTCACGAGTTCGAGCAAGAATTGCCAAAGATCATCCCGTCGAGCAAATCTACAATGATATCCAAACCGGGAGAATCACTCGCTCTAAAACTCATTTAGCTAACTTTTGTGAACATTACTCATTCATCTCTAGCATTGAACCTATGAAGGTTGAAGAAGCATTGGAGGATCCGGACTGGATAAACGCTATGCATGAAGAGCTACACAACTTTGAGAGAAATCAAGTGTGGACATTGGTCGAGAAGCCCGACAACAACCACAACATCATTTGTACCAAATGGGTATTTCGCAACAAGCAAGATGAAGATGGACAAGTGGTTCGCAACAAAGCACGTCTCGTCGCCCAAGGCTACACACAAGTTGAAGGTATGGACTATGGTGAGACATATGCTCCCGTTGCTAGACTTGAGTCCATTCGCTTCTTACTTGCTTATGCTAATCACCATGATATCACCTTGTACCAAATGGACATTAAAAGTGCTTTTCTAAATGGCAAAATCGAGGAGGAAGTTTATGTTAAGCAACCTCCCGGCTTCGTCAATCCTAAGAAACCTAATCATGTTTACAAACTTCACAAAGCCCTTTATGGTCTTAAACAAGCTCCTAGAGCATGGTATAAATGCTTGACCAAGTTCCTTATTGAAAAAGGCTTTGAAATTGGTAAAATTGATTCTACTCTTTTTACTAGAAGGGTTAATGGAGAACTATTTGTGTGCCAAATTTATGTTGATGATATCATATTTGGTTCAACTAACCCTCATTTTAGTGAGAAGTTTGGAAATCTAATGTCGGAGAAGTTTGAGATGTCTATGATGAGTGAACTCAAATTCTTTCTCGGTTTGCAAATCAAGCAAACTAAGGAAGGTACCTTTGTCTCTCAAACAAAGTACACCAATGACTTATTCAAGAAGTTCAATATGCAAGAATGCAAAGGTATGACTACACCCATGCCTACTAGTGGACATCTTGATTTGACCAAAGATGGTGAACCGGTTGATCAAAAGGTTTATCGCTCTATGATCGGCTCATTGTTATATCTATGTGCCTCTCGTCCCGATATTATGCTAAGTGTGTGCATGTGTGCACGATATCAAGCTGCTCCTAAAGAGTGTCATCTTAAGGCTGTGAAAAGGATAGTGAGATACCTAATCCATACACCAAATTTTGGCATTTGGTATCCTAAGAGGTCCTCTTTTGATCTTGTTGGCTACTCCGATTCGGACTATGCCGGAGACAAGGTTGATAGAAAATCCACTTCGGGTACTTGTCAATTCCTTGGTAGATCTCTTGTGTCTTGGTCTTCCAAGAAACAAAACTCGGTATCTTTATCCACCGCCGAAGCGGAATACATTGCCGCTGGTTCATGTTGCGCTCAATTACTTTGGATGACCCAAACTCTTAAAGATTATGGGATATATGTGAAACATGTTCCATTGCTATGTGACAATGAAAGTGCTATTAATATTGCTCACAATCCCGTGCAACATTCTCGAACTAAGCATATTGAAGTTCGTCATCACTTCATTCGAGATCATGTTGCAAAAGGGGACATTAACCTTAAGCATGTTCGCACCGATAAGCAATTGGCGGATATATTCACTAAACCACCTGATGAGAAAGTGTTTTGTAGGTTGAGAGGTGAATTGAACATAATTGATGCTTCAAACTTGGAGTAGGAACTCCATTTGATACATGCGGGGCATGAGCCCATGACTAATCCTCGATATTTCTCTTATGATGCTATTCATATGTCTTGGATATATTTGTACCTTGCATGGTATCTAACCCGTGTAGGTACTTGGATGAATCTAAATCTATGAGATTGCCACACACTCACATCTTGAGCAATTTCTACATCACCAAGTCTCTACACAATGGTGGTTGAAGACAAGGAAGCACGAAACCATTCAAACATATCCTTTGGCAAATTCTATGTTGAGTCTCATGATTGTCATTTTGGATACACAAGTGCTCTTCCTTGAAAGCTAACCCATGTAGGTAGATGAAATCAAACTCCAAGTGGTGCTCCCAACTCTTGATGAACTACATCAACCTTGAGCAACCCACACAAGTTCAACTACATGATCAAGATCAGCACCACCACCCAAGGTATGTTATTCCATCTTAGAGAAGCTTTACTCCAAGTCATGAGCCAAAGAAACTCGACAAGATGTGAATACATCAAGATGCTTAAACGAAAAATGGTAACCCCATTTTGAGCTTAAACGATGAGTATGACCTATGATCAAGTGCTCTCACTTGACTCCTAAGTCAATATACTCTAACATAGGTGACTTTGTCACCGACCATTTCTAGATGAAGTTCTCTAGTGTTTCTCCGTGCTTTTGCATTTGCATATTTGTTTCCCCTTTCTCTAGAACTTTTAGTTTCTTTTCTTTCCTTTTTGTTGTGCATTTTCTGCATCCAATTCATTGCAAATCTTTCAGTAAATTCCTTGCATATCCTTGTGAGATCTTACTTGTCTAGTGAGCTGAGGTGACAAGTGGTTTCACTATGATGAACTCAGTGACACCGGCTTGTTCTCTTCGGCACAACCGAAATATTTCGGTGCCACCGAAGCAGACAACTCGGAGTCACCGATTCCATCACAGGAAAACCAACTTGCCACTTATTCCTGATTTCTTCTTGCTCCAGCCCCACTCAATGATTCTTGTCCTCTACCAGCATCATATTAGACATGCCGCTTTGCTCTGTGACTCAAGGACCAACCCATTTGTATCACATGTCCAGAAGAGCCCTTCTTGGAAATTGATGTCAAAGGGGGAGAGAGAGATCACATCAAAGCCTAATCCTTCCTATAGGGGGAGTAAGAGAGAATACTCAGGGGGAGAGAGTTTCTCAACTAGGAGAAAGTAATATCATCAAAGACCCCAGATGCTTGTGTTCAAGAGGAGAGATGTCACATGTCTTTAAGAGGGGAAAGACATGTTTGGTTTCTTGCTTTAGCTCAAGCTCTGTTGTTTCCTTTTTGTTGCTCTGATTTTCTGTTCCCTATCTTCTCCCAATATCCCATGCAGATTCAGGGGGAGCAAGACATCTAAGGGAAGGAAATCTCTGATTTTATTGCATATCTTTACCTTTGGGGACATGTCTGTATCCAATGTGGTACTTATTACTCACTCTACATGTCATCCCAGTCTTGGTTCTCTTGTGGTTTCTCTTGCTTGCTCTGGTTAGTAGGTGTATCTGTGTTATTTAACCTTGTTTGCACAGGTTCATCCCATCCTAAGCCAACTCAAGACCACAAGGTAAGTATATGCATCACAGTCATGTGAGTGAGAAGTTCTTGCTGATGTACATACTGTTTGCAAGAAGGACTCATGAGCATGGAGGTACATTTCTCACATTCACATCATTTGCTCTGATGCATATAGCCAAGATACATGTAACACATTGCTTACTCTGTCATGTTTACGCATTCACATGCTCCTATATTCAATATTCACATGATTGCATGCATGTAGGGGGAGCCTATGAATGTTACATGTCTTTCCAAAGCTTTACTTGCTATTCTCTATATCTTTATCTGAAGCTTTGATGTATGTTGTCATCAATTACCAAAAAGGGGGAGATTGAAAGCATAAGTGCTCCCTGGGTGGTTTTGGTAATTAATGTCAACATATCTCTTGTTGGACTAACACTTTTACCTAGTATGTTTCAGATAAGTTCAACAATGGAGTGGCATGGACTAGAGGAGGTGGAACCCCTTCAAGATGCTAAGGACAAAGAATTGTCTCAAGCTTCAAGATCAAGACTCTACATTTTCTATTTTAGTGATCCAAGATCACATTGAGTCTATAGGAAAAGCCAATACTATCAAGGAGGGATGAGGTGTTGATTAATGGCTTGCTTGCTCAAAGTGCTTAGTGATATGCTCCAAAACCCTCAACTACCTTCCCACATCCACATATGACCTAAACCAAAAGTCAAACTCGACCCCACTGATTCTATCTATCCGGCGCCACCGAGTTTCAGATGTCATAGCCACTGCCACAAACCCTAGCAAATCGGTTTCACCGATAGGGATCTTGATCTCACCGAGATGGGATTGTAATCTCTCTGTGTATGTCCATTACCAAAATCGGTCTCACCGAGTTTGAGCAATCGGTACTACCGAGATTACAATGCAAACCCTCTGGTTAGCTTATTACCAAAATCGGTCCCACCGAGTTTGTGTAATCGGTCTCACCGGGTTTGCCTGACCAACTCTCTGGTTAGCTTATTACCAAAATCGGTCCCACCGAGTTTGTGTAATCGGTCACACCAAGATTACGTTATGCCCTAACCCTAACCATATCGGTCCTACCGAGTTGCATCTCAGTCCCACCGAAAATCCTAACGGTCACTAGGTTTGCTAAATCGGTCCGACTGAGTTTAACCATTCGGTCCCACCGAGTTTGGCAAATTGTGTGTAACGGTTAGATTTTGTGTGGAGGCTATATATACCCCTCCACCCACTCTTCATTCGTGGAGAGAGCCATCAGAACATACCTACACTTCCAATACACATTTTCTGAGAGAGAACCACCTACACTTGTGTTGAGGTCAAGATATTCCATTCCAACCATATGAATCTTGATCTCTAGCCTTCCGCAAGTTGCTTTCCACTCAAATCTTCTTTCCACCAAATCCAAATCTTGCGAGAGAGAGTTGAGTGTTGGGAAGACTATCATTTGAAACACAAGAGCAAGGAGTTCATCATCAACACACCATTTGTTACTTCTTGGAGAGTGGTGTCTCCTAGATTGACGAGGTGTCACTTGGGAGCCTCCAACAAGATTGTGGAGTTGAACCAAGGAGTTTGTAAGGGCAAGGAGATCGCCTACTTCGTGAAGATCTACCGCTAGTGAGGCAAGTCCTTCGTGGGCGACGGCCGTGATGGAATAGACAAGGTTGCTTCTTCGTGGACCCTTCGTGGGTGGATCCCTCCGTGGAATCGCGCAACCGTTACCCTCCGTGGGTTGAAGTCTCCATCAACGTGGATGTACGATAGCACCACCTATCGGAACCACGACAAAAACATCCGTGTCTCCAATTGTGTTTGAATACTCCAAACCATTCCCTTTACATTCTTGCAAGTTGCATGCTTTACTTTCCGCTGCTCATGTACTCATTGCATGCTTTCTTGATATGTATTGTGTTTGTTAAACTTGTGCTTAAACTCCACTTAAACTTAAGAATATTAAAAACTGCAACTTTTGGCACTTAGTGTCTAATCACCCCCCCTCTAGACATCTCTTCTCGATCCTTTCACGTACGTCTTCACGATCCGACCGATCAAGTACCAAACGTACGACACCTCCGAGTTCAGCACACGTTCAACCCGATGATGTCCCTCGAACTCCGATCCAGCCGAGTGTTGAGGGAGAGTTTCGTGAGCATGATGGCGTGGTGACGATGATGATGTTCTACCGACGCAGGGCTTCGCCTAAGCACCGCTACAGTATTATTGAGGTGGACTATGGTGGAGGGGGGCACCGCACACGGCTAAAAGATCAACCGATCAATTGTTGTGTCTCTAGGGTGCCCCTTGCCCCCGTATATAAATTAGCAAGGGGGAGGTGCGGCCGGCCAGGAGGGGGCGCACCAGGAGGAGTCCTACTCCCACCGGGAGTAGGACTCCCTCCCTTTTCCTTGTTGGATTAGGAGAAGAGGGGGAAAGAGGTGGAGGAGAAGAAGGAAGGGGGGCACCCCCTCTCATTATCCTATTCGGACTAGGGGGGAGGGGTGCGCGGCCCTTGCCCTGGCCGCCTCTCCTCTTCTCCACTAAGGCCCACTATGGACCATTAACCCCCGGGGGGTTCCGGTAACCCCTCCGGTACTCCGGTAAAATCCCGGTTTCACCCGGAACACTTCCGATATCCAAATATAGGCTTCCAATATATCAATCTTCATGTCTCGACCATTTCGAGACTCCTCGTCATGTCCGTGATTATATCCGAGACTTCGAACAACCATCAGTACATCAAAAAATATAAACTCATAATATAACTGTCATCAAAATGTTAAGCGTGCGGACCCTACGGGTTCGAGAACTATGTAGACATGACCGAGACACGTCTCCGGTCAATAACCAATAGCGGAACCTGGATGCTCATATTGGCTCCCACATATTCTACGAAGATCTTTATCGGTCAAACCGCATAACAACATACGTTGCTCCCTTTGTCATCGGTATGTTACTTGCCCGAGATTCGATCGTCGGTATCTCAATACCTAGTTCAATCTCATTACCGGCAAGTCTCTTTACTCGTTCCGTAATACATCATCCCGCAACTAACTCATTAGTTGCAATGCTTGCAAGGCTTAAGTGATGTGCATTACTGAGTGGGCCCAGAGATACATCTCCGACAATCGGAGTGACAAATCCTAATCTCGAAATACGCTAACCCAACAAGTACCTTCAGAGACACCTATAGAGCACCTTTATAATCACCCAGTTACATTGTGACGTTTGGTAGCACACAAAGTGTTCCTCCGGTAAACAGGAGTTGCATAATCTCATAGTCATAGGAACATGTATAAGTCATGAAGAAAACAATAGCAACATACTAAACGATCAAGTGCTAAGCTAACTGAATGGGTCAAGTCAATCACATCATTCTCCTAATGATGTGATCCCGTTAATCAAATGACAACTCATGTCAATGGCTAGGAAACATAACCATCTTTGATTAACGAGCTAGTCAAGTAGAGGCATACTAGTGACACTCTGTTTGTCTATGTATTCACGCAAGTATTATGTTTCCGGTTAATACAATTCTAGCATGAATAATAAACATTTATCATGATATAAGGAAATAAATAATAACTTTATTATTGCCTCTAGGTCATATTTTCCTTCAATGACAAAGAAAACAACGTATATCGTTATGCGGTTTGACCGATAAAGATCTTCGTAGAATATGTAGGAGCCAATATGAGCATCCAGGTTCCACTATTAGTTATTGACCGGAGACATGTCTCGGTCATGTCTACATAGTTCTCGAACCCGCAGGGTCCGCACGGTTAACGTTCGGTGACGATGGTATTACGAATTTATGTGTTTTGATGTACCGAAGGTAGTTCGGAGTCCCGGATTTGATCACAGACATGACGAGGAGTCTCGAAATGGTTGAGACATAAAGATCGATATATTGGAAGTTTGGACATAGGAATGGTTCCGGGTGAAATCGGGAGTATACCGGAGTACCGAGAGGTTACCGGAACCCCTCGGGAGGTATGTGGGTCTTATTGGGCCTTAGTGGAAGAGAGGGGAAAGAAGCAAAGCAGGGGGCGCCCCTGGCCCAATGCAAATTGGGAGGGGGGCCGGGCCCCCTTTCCTTCCTTCTTCCCTCTCCTTCCTTCTCTCCAAGAACCAACAAAGGGAGCACCAGGAAACCCTATTTCCACCGCCGCAACTTTCTGTACCCAAGAGATCCCATCTTAGGGCCTTTTCCGGAGCTCCGCCGGAGGGGGCATCGATCACGGAGGGCCTCTACATCAACTCCATGGCCCCTCCGGTGATGTGTGAGTAGTTTACTTCAGACCTTCGGGTCCATAGTTATTAGCTAGATGGCTTCTTGTCTCTCTTTGGATCTCAATACAGAGTTCTCCTCGATCTTCTTGGAGATCTATTCGATGTAACTCTTTTTGCGGTGTGTTTGTCGAGATCCGATGAATTGTGGGTTTATGGTCAAGTCTATCTATGAAAAATATTTGATTCTTCTTTGAAATCTTTTATGCATGATTGGTTATCTTTGCAAGTCTCTTCGAATTATCAGTTTGGTTTGGTGTACTAGATTGATCTTTCTTGCAATGGGAGAAGTGCTTAGCTTTGTGTTCAATCTTGCGGTGCTCGATCCCAATGACAGAAAGGGAAACGTCACATATTGTATTATTGCCACCGAGGATAAAAAGATGGGGTTTATACCATATTGCTTGAGTTTATCCCTCTACATCATGTCATCTTACCTAATGCGTTACTTTGTTCTTATGAACTTAATACTCTAGATGCATGCTGGATAGCGGTCGATGTGTGGAGTACTAGTAGTAGACGCAGGCAGGAGTCGGTCTACTTGTCATGGACGTGATGCCTATATATATGATCATGCCTAGATATTCTCATAATTATTCGCTTTTCTATCAATTGCTCGACAATAATTTGTTCACCCACCGTAATACTTATGCTATCTTGAGAGAAGCCACTAGTGAAACCTATGGCCCCGGGTCTATTTTCCATCATATAAGTTTCCAATCTATTTTACTTTGCAATCTTTACTTTCAATCTATATCATAAAAATACCAAAAATATTTATCTTATCATTATTATCTCTATCAGATCTCACTCTCATAAGTGACCGTGAAGGGATTGACAACCCCTTTATCGCGTTGTTTGCGAGGTTCTTATTTGTTTGTGTAGGTACGGGTGACTTGCGTGTGGCCTCCTACTGGATTGATACCTTGGTTCTCAAAAACTAATGGAAATACTTATGCTACTTTGCTGCATCACGCTTTCCTCTTCAAGGGGAAACCAACGCAGTGCTCAAGAGGTAGCAAGAAGGATTTCTGGTGCCATTGTCGGGGAGTCTACGCACAAGTCAAGACATACCAAGTACCCATCACAAACTCTTATCCCTCGCATTACATTATTTGCCATTTGCCTCTCGTTTTCCTCTCCCCCACTTCACCCTTGCCGTTTTATTCGCCCTTTTTCCATTCGCCTTTTCTTTCGCTTGCTTCGTCGTTATGGCTAGTCCTTTATCTACTCCTCTATCTCCCAATTTTGAAGTTCTCCACTTCAAACAAATACAAGGAGAAAACTTAAAAGATGCTTGGTATAGGATGATAAAATCTTATCATGATTGCACTATAGAGGGAGACTCTAAGATTTTACTTTGTAATTTTTATATTGGGCTCACCATACTCCATAGGCAACTCCTTGATTTTGTCGCCAAAGGGAATTTTATTGATATTGATCCCAGTGTTGCTTATGAAATTATAGAAGGGATAGTAGGAATACTTCCCACACAAAAGTGACCATCTCCTTACGGAACCCAAATCTTAGAGAAATTATGCGAATTGCAAAAGTCTATTGAACCTCTTAAAAATGTTGGAGGGAACCTTCACCGCATGAATACATTGATTACACTTTGCAATAAGTGGTTGGATGCTCTAGATCTAAAAATCTCCGTGTATGAAGGGAAATGTAAGGAACCTCCCGTATCCGAGCATACCTCCATTAAAAAGATACATACCAAAGATGGGAATACCTAGATCTATCCTTGCTTTTATGCCTAGCTAGGGGCGTTAAACGATAGCGCTTGTTGGGAGGCAACCCAATTTTATTTTTGTTTCTTGATTTTTGATTCTGTTTAGTAATAAATAATTCATCTAGCCTCTGTTTAGATGTGTTTTTATGCTTTTAATTAGTGTCTGTGCCAAGTAGAACCTTTGGGAAGACTTGGGGAAAGTCTTTGCGATCTTGCTGTAAAAAAACAGAAACTTTAGTGCTCACGAGATTTGCTTTCATTTTTTATTTGAGAGTGCTATTTAGTTAATTATTTTTGCAGATGATTAATAGATAAATTCCTCACTTCCAGAAATTTATTTTAGAATTTCTGGGGTTCCATAAGTATTCGAAACCTACAGATTACTACAGACTTTTCTGTTTTTGACAGATTCTGTTTTTCATGTGTTGTTTGCTTATTTTGATGAACCCATGGCTAGTAATAGAGTTTATGAACTGTAGAAAAGTTGGAATACAGTAGGTTTAACACCAATATAAATAAAGAACGAGTTCATTACAGTACCTTGAATTGGTGGTTTGTTTTCTTTTACTAACGGAGTTCACGAGATTTTCTTTTAAGTTTTGTGTTGTGAAGTTTTCAAGTTTTGGGTAAAGATTTGATGGATTATGGAACAAGGAGTGGCAAGATCCTAAGCTTGGGGATGCCCAAGGCACCCCAAGGTAAAATCCAAGGACAACCAAAAGCCTAAGCTTGGGAATGCCCCGGAAGGCATCCCCTCTTTCGTCTTCGTCCATCGGTAACTTTACTTGGAGCTATATTTTTATTCGCCACATGATATGTGTTTTGTTTGGAGCGTCTTGTATGATTTGAGTCTTTGCTTTTTAGTTTACCACAATCATCCTTACTGTACACACCTTTTGGGAGAGACACACATGAATTGGAATTTATTAGAATACTCTATGTGCTTCACTTATATCTTTTGAGTTGGATATTTTTTGCTCTAGTGCTTCGCTTATATTTTTTAGAGCACGGCGGTGGTTCTATTTTATAGAAATAATTGATCTCTCGTGCTTAACTTATATCATTTTGAGAGTCTTTTAGAACAGCATGGTAATTCACTTTGGTTATAAATTTTAAATGCTAAGAGAAGATGGATGCTTGATAGTTGTTTTGAGATATAAAGGTGGTAATATTAGAGGTGTGCTAGTTGAGTAATTGTGAAATTGATGAATACTTGTGTTGAAGTTGGCAAGTCCTGTAGCATGCACGTATGGTAAACGTTGTGTGACAAATTTGAAGCATGTGGTGTTCTTTGATTGCTTTCCTGATGAGTGGCGGTCGGGGACAAGCGATGGTCTTTTCCTACCAATCTACCCCCCTAGGAGCATGCGCGTAGTGCTTGGTTTTGATGACTTGTAGATTTTTGCAATAAGTATGTGAGTTCTTTATGTTGAGTCCATGGATTATACACACTCTCACCCTTCCATCATTGCTAGCCTCTTCGGTACCATGCATTGCCCTTTCTCACCTTGAGAGTTGATGCAAACTTCACCGGTGCATCCAAACCCCGTGATATGATACACTCTATCACACATAAGCCTCCTTATATTTTCCTCAAAACATCCACCGTACCCACCTATTATGGCATTTCCATAGCCATTCCGAGATATATTGCCATGCAACTTTCCACCATTCCATTTATTATGACACGCATCATCATTGTCATATTGCTTTGCATGATCACGTAGTGGACATCATATTTGTGGCAAAGCCACCATGCTTAATATTTCATACATGTCACTCTTGATTCATCGCAATCCCGGTACACCACCGGAGGCATTCACATAGAGTCATATTTTGTTCTAAGTATTGAGTTGTAATTCTTGAGTTGTAAGAAAATAAAAGTGTGATGATCATCATTAGAGCATTGTCCCATGTGAGGAAAGGATGATGGAGACTATGATTCCCCCACAAGTCAGGATGAGACTCTGGACGAAAAAAAGAGGCCATAAAAAAGGCCCAAACAAAAAAAGAGAGAAAAAGCGAGAAGGGACAATGTTACTATCCTTTTTCCACACTTGTGCTTCAAAGTAGCACCATGATCTTCATGATAGAGAGTCTCTTATTTTTTCACTTTCATATACTAGTGGGAATTTTTCATTATAGAACTTGGATTGTATATTCCAATGATGGGCTTCCTGAAATGCCCTAGGTCTTCGTGAGCAAGCAAGTTGGATACACACCCACTTAGTTTCTTTGATGAGCTTTCATATATTTATAGCTCTAGTGCATCCGTTGCATGGGAATCCCTACTCCTTGCATTGACATCAATCGGTGGGCATCTCCATAGCCCATTGATTAGTCGCGTCAATGTGAGACTTTCTCCCTTTTTGTCTTCTCACACAACCTCAATCATCATATTCTATTCCACCCATAGTGCTATGTCCATGGCTCGCACTCATATATTGCGTAAAAGTTGAAAGAGTTTGAAAAGGCTAAGTATGAAACAATTGCTTGGCTTGTCATCGAGGTTGTGCTTGATGGGAGCATTTTGTGTGACGAAAATGAAGCATGGCCAAACTATATGATTTTGTAGGGATAAGTTTTCTTTGGCTATGTTATTTTGATAAGACATAATTGCTTGATTAGCATACTTGGAGTATTACTATTTTTATGTCAACAATAAACTTTTATCCTGAATCTTTCGGATCTGAATATTCATGCCATAATAGAGAAAAATACATTGAAGAACATGCTAGAAAGCATTCGACATAAAAAATTCTGTTTTTATCAGTTACCTACTCGAGGATGAGCAGGAATTAAGCTTGGGGATGCTTGATATGTCTCCAATGTATCTATAATTTTTGATTGTTCCATGCTATTATATTATCTGTTTTGGATGTTAATGGGATTTATTTTACACTTTTATATTATTTTTGGGACTAACCTATTAACCCAAGGCCCAGTGCAAATTGCTATAGAGATAATAATGAGTGGCTCAGTTGACCTACTTCCTCCTCCTATATATGTTCACATACCCCGAAAACATCCATGAGCACCACGAAACCCTATTTCCACCACCGCAACCTTATGTACCCAAGAGATACCATCTTGGGGCCCTTTTTGGAGCTCCGCTGGAGCGGGCATCGATCACGGAGGGCCTCTACATCAACTCCATGGCCCCTCCGGTGATGTGTGAGTAGTTTACTTCAGACCTTCGGGTCCATAGTTATTAGCTAGATGGCTTCTTCTCTCTCTGTGGATCTCAATACAAAGTTCTCCTCGATCTTCTTGGAGATCTATTCAATGTAACTCTTTTTGTGATGTGTTTGTTGAGATCCGATGAATTGTGGGTTTATGATCAAGTCTATTTATGAACTATATTTGATTCTTCTCTGAAATCTTTTATGCATGATTGGTTATCTTTGCAAGTCTCTTCAAATTATCAGTTTGGTTTGGCCTACTAGATTGATCTTTCTTGCAATGGGAGAAGTGCTTAGCTTTGGGTTCAATCTTGCGGTGCTCGATCCCAGTGACAGAAAGGGAAATGACATGTATTGTATTGTTTCCATCGAGGATAAAAAGATGGGGTTTATATCATAGTGCTTGAGTTTATCCCTCTACATCATGTCATCTTACCTAATGCGTTACTCTGTTCTTATGAACTTAATACTCTAGATGCATGCTGGATAGCGGTCGATGTGTGGAGTAATAGTAGTAGACGCAGGCAGGAGTCGGTCTACTTGTCACGGATGTGATGCCTATATATATGATCATGCCTAGATATTCTCATAATTATTCACCTTTCTATCAATTGCTCGACAGTAATTTGTTCACCCACCATAATACTTATGCTATCTTGAGAGAAGTCACTAGTGAAACCTATGGCCCCCGGGTCTATTCTCCATCATATAAGTTTCCAATCTATTTTGCTTTGCAATCTTTACTTTCAATCTATAACATAAAAATACCAAAAATATTTATCTTATCATTATTATCTCTATCAGATCTCACTCTCGTAAGTGACCGTGAAGGGATTGACAACCCCTTTATCACGTTGGTTGCGATGTTCTTATTTGTTTGTGTAGGTACGAGTGACTTGCGTGTGGCCTCTTAATGGATTAATACCTTGGTTCTCAAAAACTGAGAGAAATACTTATGCTACTTTGCTGCATCACCCTTTCCTCTTCAAGGGAAAACCAACGCAGTGCTCAAGAGGTAGTAGCCGCCCCCTCCTCCACTCCTTTATATACGGGGGAGGGGGCCACCCCATAGAGACACAAGTTGATGATTGATCTTTTAGCCGTGTGCGGTGCCCCCTCCACCATAATCCACCCCGGTAATATCGTAGCGGTGCTTAGGCGAAGCCCTGTTTCGGTAGCAACATCATCACCGTCATCACGTCGTCGTGCCAACGAAGGTCTCCCTCGAAGCTCTACTGGATCGTGAGTTCGCGGGACGTCACCGAGCTGAACATATGCAGATCATGGAGGTGTCGTATCTTCGGTACTAGATCGGTCGACTGTGAAGACGTATGACTACATCAACTGCGTTGTCATAACTCTTCCGCTTACGGTATACGAGGGTACGTAGACGATACTCTCCCCTCTCGTTGCTATGCATCACCATGATCTTGCGTGTGCGTAGGATTTTTTTTTGAAATTACTGCGTTCCCCAGAAGTGCCATCCGAGCCAGGTTTATGCGTAGATGTTATATGCACGAGTAGAACACAAAGGATTTGTGGGCATGGGTATATACATATTGCTTGCCGTCACTAGTTGATTCTTGATTCAGCGGCATTGTTGGATGAAGCGGCCCAGACCGACATTACGCGTACGCTTACGCGAGACTGGTTCTACCGACGTGCTTCGCACACATGTGGCTAGCGGGTGTCTATTTCTCCAGCTTTAGTTGAATCGGATTCAATGAACATGGTTCTTTCTTAAGATCAAAAAGCAATCACTATACCGCGTTGTGGTTTTTGATGCGTTGGTAAGAACGGTTCTTGCTCAGCCCGTAGCAGCCACGTAAAACTTGCAACAACAAAGTAGAGGACGTCTAATTTGTTTTTGTAGGGCATGTTGTGATGTGATATGGTCAAGACATGATGCTAAATTTTATTGTATGAGATGATCATGTTTTGTAACACAGTCATCGGCAACTGGCAGGAGCCATATGGTTGTCGCTTTATTGTATGAAATGCAATCGCCATGTAATTGCTTTACTTTATCACTAAGCGGTAGCGATAGTCGTAGAAGCAATAGTCGGCGAGACGACAATGATGCTTCGATGGAGATCAAGGTGTCAAGCCAGTGACGATCATGATCATGACGGTGCTTGATGTTTATCCTTTATGCATCTTATTTTGCTTAGTTAGGTGGTAGCATTATAAGATGAACTCTCACAAAATTTCAAGGTATAAGTGTTCTCCCTGAGTATGCACCATTGTTGGGGAATGTAGTAATTTCAAAAAATTTCCTACGCACACGCAGGATCATGGTGATGCATAGCAACGAGAGGGGAGAGTGTCATCCACGTACCCTCGTAGACCGTTAAGCGGAAGCGTTATGACAACGCGGTTGATGTAGTCGTACATCTTCACGATCGACCGATCCTCAATACCGAACGTACGGCACCTCCACGTTCAGCACACGTTCAGCTCGGTGACGTCCCGCGAACTCATGATCCAGTAGAGCTCGGGGAAGAGTTTCGTCAGCACGACGGTGTGGTGACGATGTTGATGAAGCTACCGCAGCAGGGCTTCGCCTAAACACCGCTACAGTATGACCGAGGTGGATTATGGTGGAGGGGGGCAACACACACGACTGGAAGAGATCTTTGTGATCAACTTGTGTGTCTAGAGGTGCCCCCTACCCCTGTATATAAAGGAGCAAGGGGGAGGCCGGCCGTCCCTTGTTGGCGCGCCTAGGAGGAGGAATCCTCCTCCTAGTAGGAGTAGGATTCCTCCCTTTCCTACTCCTACTATGAGGGGGAAAGGCAGGGAGAGAAAGAGAAGGAAAGGGGGGCGCCGCCCCCCTTCTCCTAGTCCAATCCGGACAGGGGTAAGGGGGCGCGCTTCCTGCCCTAGGCCGGCCCTCTCTCTTTCCCTTATGGCCCAACAAGGCCCATTAGTCCCTGGGGGGTTTCGGTAACCTCCCCGGTACTCCGGTAAAATCCCGATTTCACCCGGAACTATTCCGATGTCCAAATGTAGGCTTCCAATATATCAATCTTTATGTCTCGACCATTTCCAGACTCCTCGTCATGTCCGTGATCACATCCGGGACTCCGAACTACCTTTGGTACATCAAAACATATAAACTTGTAAAACCGATCGTCACAGAACTTTAAGCGTGCGGACCCTACAGGTTCGAAAACTATGTAGACATGACCGAGACACGTCTCCGGTCAATAACCAATAGCGGAAGCTGGATGTTCATATTGGTTCCTACATATTCTACGAATATCTTTATCGGTCAAACCGCACAACACTATACGTTGTTCGCTTTGTCATCGGTATGTTACTTGCCCGAGATTCGATCGTCGGTATCCAATACCTAGTTCAATCTCATTACCGGCAAGTCTCTTTACTCGTTCCGTAATACATCACCCCATAACTAACTCATTAGTTATCATGCTTGCAAGGCTTATAGTGATGTGTATTACCGAGAGGGCCCAGAGATACCTCTCCGACAATCAGAGTGACAAATCCTAATCTTGATCTATGCCAACTCAACAAGTACCATCGGAGACACTTGTAGAGCACCTTTATAATCACCCAGTTACGTTGTGACGTTTGTTAGCACACAAAGTGTTCCTCCGGTATTCGGGAGTTGCATAATCTCATAGTCATAAGAACATGTATAAGTCATGAAGAAAGCAATAGCAGTAAACAAACAATCAAGTGCTAAGCTAACGGAAAGGGTCAAGTCAATCACATCATTCTCCTAATGATGTGATCCCATTGATCAAATAACAACTCATGTGTATGGTTAGGAAACTTAACCATCTTTGATCAATGAGCTAGTCAAGTAGAGGCATACTAGTGACACTATGTTTTTCTATGTATTCACACATGTATTATGTTTCCGGTTAATACAATTCTAGCATGAATAATAAACATTTATCACGAAATAAGGAAATAAATAATAACTTTATTATTGCCTCTAGGGCATATTTCCTTCAGTCTCCCACTTGCACTAGAGTCAATAATCTAGTTCACATCGCCATGTGATTTAACACCAATAGTTCACATCACCATGTGACTAACACCCATAGTTCACATCGTCATGTGACCAACACCCAAAGGGTTTACTAGAGTCATAATCTAGTTCACATCGTTTATGTGATTAACACCCAAAGAGTACTAAGGTGTGATCATGTTTTGCTTGTGAGAGAAGTTTAGTCTACGGGTCTGCCACATTCAGATCCGTATGTATTTTGCAAATTTGTATGTCAACAATGCTCTGCACGGAGCTACTCTAGCTAATTGCTCCCACTTTCAAAATGTATCCAGATTGAGACTTAGAGACATCGGGATCAGTGTCAAAATTTGCATCGACGTAACCCTTTACAACGAACCTTTTGTCACCTCCATAATCGAGAAATATATCCTTATTCCACTAAGGATAATTTTGACCGCTGTCCAGTGATCTACTCCTACATCACTATTGTACTCCCTTGCTAAACTCAGTGTAGGGTATACAATAGATCTGGTACACAGCATGGCATACTTTATAGAAATTATGGCTGAGGCATAGGGAATGACTTTCATTCTCTTTCTATATTTTGTCGTGGTCGGGCTTTGAGTCTTACTCAATTTCACACCTTGTAACACAGGTAAGAACTCTTTCTTTGACTGTTCCATTTTGAACTACTTCAAAATCTTGTCAAGGTATGTACTCATTGAAAAAACTTATCAAGCATCTTGATCTATCTCTATAGATCTTGATGCTCAATATGTAAGTAGCTTCACCGAGGTATTTATTTGAAAAACTCCTTTCAAATACTCCTTTATGCTTTCGAGAAAATTCTACATTATTTCCGATCAACAATATGTCATTCACATATATTTTTGAGAAATGCTGTAGTGCTCCCACTCACTTTCTTGTAAATACAGGCTTCACCACAAGTCTGTATAAAACTATATGCTTTGATCAACTCATCAAAGCGTATATTCCAACTCTGAGATGCTTGCACCAGTCAATAGATGGATCGCTAGAGCTTGCAGATTTTGTTAGCACCTTTAGGATCGACAAAACCTTCTGGTTGCATCATATACAACCCTTCTTCAAGAAATCCATTAAGGAATGTAGTTTTGACATTCATTTGCCAGATTTCATAAAATGTGGCAATTTGCTAACATGATTCAGACAGACTTAAGCATCGCTATGAGTGAGAAAATCTCATCGTAGTCAACACCTTGAACTTTGTCAAAACCTTTTTCGACAAGTCTAGCTTTATAGATAGTAACACTACTATCAGCGTCCATCTTCCTCTTGAAGATCCATTTATTTTCTATGTCTTGCTGATCATCGGGCAAGTCAACCAAAGTCCACACTTTGTTCTCATACATGGATCCCATCTCAGATTTCATGGCCTCAAGCCATTTCACGGAATCTGGGCTCATCATCGCTTCCTCATAGTTCGTAGGTTCATCATGGTCAATTAACATGGCCTCCAGAACAGGATTACCTTACCACTCTGGTGCGGATCTCACTCTGGTTGACCTACAAGGTTCGGTGGTAACTTGATCTGAAGTTACATGATCATCATCATTAGCTTCCTCACTAATTGGTGTAGGAGTCACAGAAACAGATTCTGTGATGAACTACTTTCCAATAAGGGAGCAGGTACAGTTACCTCATCAAGTTCTACTTTCCTCCCACTCACTTCTTTCGAGAGAAACTCCTTCTCTAGAAAGGATCCATTCCCAGCAACAAATATCTTGCCTTCGGATCTGTGATAGAAAGTGTACCCAACAGTTACTTTTGGGTATCCTATGAAGACGCACTTCTCCGACTTGGGTTTGAGCTTATCAAGATGAAACTTTTTCACATAAGCATCGCAACCCCAAACTTTAAGAAACGACAGCTAAGGTTTCTTGCTAAACCACAGTTCGTACGGTGTCATCTCAACGGATTTAGATGGTGCCCTTTTTAACGTGAATGCAGTTGTCTCTAATGCATAACCCCAAAACGATAGTGGTAAATCGGTAAGAGACATCATAGATCGTACCATATCTAATAAAGTACGGTTATGATGTTCGGACACACCATTATGCTGTGGTGTTCCAAGTGGCATGAGTTTGTGAAACTATTCAACATTGTTTTAATTGAAGGCCAAACTAGTAACTCAAATATTCTCCTCCACGATCAGATCACAGAAACTTTATTTTCTTGTTACGATGATTTTCCACTTCACTCTGAAATTCTTTGAACTTTTCAAATGTTTCAGACTTATGTTTCATTAAGTAGATATACCCATACCTGCTCAAATCATCTGTGAAGGTGAGAAAATAATGATACCCGCCGCGAGCCTCAATATTCATCGGACCACATACATCAGTATGTATGATTTCCAACAAATCTGTTGCTCGCTCCATAGTTCCGGAGAACGGCGTTTTAGTCATCTTGCCCATAAGGCATGGTTCGCAAGTACCAAGTGATTCATAATCAAGTGATTCCAAAAGTCCATTAGTATGGAGTTTCTTCATGCGCTTTATACCAATATGACCCAAACGGCAGTGCCACAAATAAGTTGCACTATCATTATCAACTTTGCATCTTTTGGCTTCAATATTATGAATATGTGTATTACTACTATCGAGATTCAACAAGAATAGACCACTCTTTAAGGGTGCATGACCATAAAAGATATTACTCATATAAATAGAACAACCATTATTCTCAGATTTAAATGAATAACCGTCTCACATCAAACAAGATCCAGATATAATGTTCATGCTTAACGCTGGCACCAAATAACAATTATTTAGGTCTAAAACTAATCCCGAAGGTAGATGTAGAGGTAGCGTGCCGACGACGATCACATCGACTTTGGAACCGTTTCCCACGCGCATCGTCACCTCGTCCTTAGCCAGTCTTCGCTTAATCCATAGTCCCTGTTTCGAGTTGCAAATATTAGCAACAGAACCAGTATCAAATACCCAGGTGCTACTGCAAGTTCTGGTAAGGTACACATCAATAACATGTATATCACATATACCTTTGTTCACTTTGCCATCCTTCTTATCCGCCAAATACTTGGGGAAGTCCCGCTTCCAGTGACCAGTCTGTTTGTAGTAGAAGCACCCAGTCTCAGGCTTAGGTTTCTTCTCCTGAGCAGCAACTTGTTTGCCGTGCTTCTTGAAGTTCCCCTTCTTCTTCCCTTTGCCCTTTTTCTTGAAACTGGTGGTCTTATTGACCATCAACACTTGATGCTCCTTCTTGATTTCTACCTCCACAGCCTTTAGCATCGCGAAGAGCTCGGGAATAGTCTTATTTATCCCTTGCATATTATAGTTCATTATGAAGCTTTTGTAGCTTGGTGGCAGTGATTGAAGAAATCTGTCAATGACACTATCAACAGGAAGATTAACTCCCAGTTGAGTCAAGTGATTATGATACCCAGACATTTTGAGTATATGCTCACTGACAGAACAATTCTCCTCAATCTTGCAGCTATAGAACTTATTGGAGCCTTCATATCTCTCAATCCGGGAATTTGCTTGAAATATTAACTTCAACTCCTGGAACATCTCATATGCTCCATGACGTTCAAAACATCGTTGAAGTCCTGGTTCTAAGCCGTAAAGCATGGCACACTAAACTATTGAGTAGTCATCAGCTTTACTCTGCCAAATGTTCTTAAAGTTGTGAGTAGCATCTGCAGCAGGCCTGGCACCCAGCGGTGCTTCCAGGACGTAATTCTTCTGTGCAGCAATGAGGATAATCCTCAAGTTACAGACCTAGTCCGTGTAATTGCTACCATCATCTTTCAACTTTGCTTTCTCAAGGAACGCATTAAAATTCAACGGAACAACAACACGAGCCATCTATCTACATACTATCAGGTACTAAGTTCATGATAAAATTTAAGTGCAATTAATCATATTACTTAAGAACTCCCACTTAGATAGACATCCCTCTAATCATCTAAGTGACCACGTGATCCATATCAACTAAACCATAACCGATCATCACGTGAAATGGAGTAGTTTTCAATGGTGAACATCACCATGTTGATCATATCTAGTATATGATTCACGCTCGACCTTTCGGTCTTAGTGTTCCGAGGCCATATCTTCATATGCTAGGCTCGTCAAGTTTAACCCGAGTATTCTGCGTGTGTAAAACTGGCTTGCACCCGTTGTAGATGGACGTAGAGCTTATCACACCCGATTATCATGTGGTGTCTCGGCACAACGAACTTTGGCAACAGTGCATACTCAGGGAGAACACTTTTATCTTGAAATTTAGTGAGAGATCATCTTATAATGCTACCGTCGAACAAAGCATAATAAGATGCATAAAGGATGAGCATCACATGCAATCAATATAAGTGATATGATATGGCCATCACCATCTTGTGCTTGTGATCTCCATCTCCGAAGCACCATCATGATCACCATCGTTACCGGCGCAACACTTTGATCTCCATCATAGCATCGTTGTCGTCTCGCCAACTATTGCTCCTACGACCATCGCTGCCGCTTAGTGATAAAGTAAAGCAATTACATGGCGATTGCATTGCATACAATAAAGCGACAACCATATGGCTCCTGCCTGTTGCCGATAACTCCGTTACAAAACATGATCATCTCATACAATAAATATAGCATCATGTCTTGACCATATCACATCACAACATGCCCTGCAAAAACAAGTTAGACGTCCTCTACTTTGTTGTTGCAAGTTTTACGTGGCTGCTACGGGCTGAGCAAGAACCGTTCTTACCTACGCATCAAAACCACAACGATAGTTCGTCAAGTTAGTGCTGTTTTAACCTTCTCAAGGACCGGGCATAGCCACACTCGGTTCAACTAAAGTTGGAGAAACTAACACCCGCCAGCCACCTGTGTGCAAAGCACGTTGGTAGAACCAGTCTTGCGTAAGCGTACGCGTAATGTCGGTCCGGGCCGCTTCATCCAACAATACCACCGAACCAAAGCATGACATGCTGGTAAGCAGTACGACTTATATCGCCCACAACTCACTTGTGATCTACTCATGCATATGACATCTACGCATAAAACCTGGCTCTGATACCACTGTTGGCGAACGTAGTAATTTCAAAAAAATTCCTACGCACACGCAGGATCATGGTGATGCATAGCAACGAGAGGGGAGAGTGTCATCCACGTACCCTCATAGACCGTTAAGCGGAAGCGTTATGACAACGCGGTTGATGTAGTCGTACGTCTTCACGATCGACCGATCCTCAGTACCAAACGTACGGCACCTCCGCGTTCAGCAGACATTCAGCTCGGTGACTTCCCGTGAACTCACGATCCAGTAGAGCTCGGGGAAGAGTTTCATTAGCACGATGGCGTGGTGATGATGTTGATGAAGCTACCGCATCAGGGCTTCGCCTAAACACCGCTACAGTATGACCGAGGTGGATTATGGTGGAGGGGGGCACCGCACACGGCTGGAAGAGATCTTTGTGATCAACTTGTGTGTCTAGAGGTGCCCCCTGCCCCTGTATATAAAGGAGCAAGGGGGAGGCCGGACGGCCCTTGTTGGCGTGCCTAGGAGGAGGAATCCTCTCCTAGTAGGAGTAGGATTCCTCCCTTTCCTACTCCTACTAGGAGGGGGAAAGGCAGGGAGAGAAAGAGAAGGAAATGGGGGCGCCGCCCTCCTTCTCCTAGTCCAATTCGGACAGGGGGAAGGGGGCGCGCTGCCTGCCCTAGGCCGGCCCCTCTCTCTTTCTCTTATGGCCCAACAAGGCCCATTAGTCCCCGGGGGGTTCCGGTAACCTCTCCGGTACTCCGGTAAAATTCCGATTTCACCTGGGACTATTCTGATGTCCAAATGCAGGCTTCCAATATATCAATCTTTATGTCTCGACCATTTCGAGACTCCTCGTCATGTCCATGATCACATCCGGGACCTCTAACTACCTTCAGTACATCAAAACATATAAACTCATAAAACCGATCGTCATAGAACTTTAAGGGTGCGGACCCTACGGGTTCGAAAACTATGTAGACATGACCGAGAAACGTCTCCGGTCAATAACCAATAGTGGAACCTGGATGTTCATATTGGTTCCTACATATTCTACGAAGATCTTTATCGGTCAAACCGCACAATACTATACGTTGTTCCCTTTGTCATCAGTATGTTACTTGCCCGAGATTCGATCATCGGTATCCAATACCTAGTTCAATCGCGTTACCGGCAAGTCTCTTTACTCGTTCCATAATACATCACCCCATAATTCACTCATCAGTTATCATGCTTGCAAGGCTTATAGTGATGTGTATTACCGAGAGGGCCCAGAGATACCTCTCCGACAATTGGAGAGACAAATCCTAATCTTGATCTATGCCAACTCAACAAGTACCATCGGAGACACCTGTAGAGCACCTTTATAATCACCCAGTTACGTTGTGACGTTTGGTAGCACACAAAGTGTTCCTCCGGTATTCGGGAGTTGCATAATCTCATAGTCATAAGAACATGTATAAGTCATGAAGAAAGCAATAGCAATAAACAAACGATCAAGTGCTAAGCTAACGGAATGGGTCAAGTCAATCACATCATTCTCCTAATGATGTGATCCCATTGATCAAATAACAACTCATGTCTATGGTTAGGAAACTTAACCATCTTTGATCAATGAGCTAGTCAAGTAGAGGCATATTAGTGACACTATGTTTGTCTATGTATTCACACATGTATTATGTTTGCGGTTAATACAATTCTAGCATGAATAATAAACATTTATCATGAAATAAGGAAATAAATAATAACTTTATTATTGCCTCTAGGGCATATTTCCTTCAACTGTTGCTACCGTTCGTCGTGCCGAGACACCATGTGATGATCGGGTGTGATAAGCTCTACGTTCACATACAACGGGTGCATGCCAGTTTTGCACACGCGGAATACTCGGGTTAAACTTGACGAGCCTAGCATATGCAGATATGGCCTCGGAACACTGGAGACCGAAAGGTCGAGCGTGAATCATATAGTAGATATGATCAACATAGTGATGTTCACCATTGAAAACTACTCCATCTCATGTGATAATCGGACATGATTTAGTTGATATGGATCACGTGATCACTTAGATGATTAGAGAGATGTCTATGTAAGTGGGAGTTCTTAAGTAATTTGATTAATTGGACTTTAATTTATCATGAACTTAGTACGTGATAGTATTTTGCATGTCTATGTTGTTGTAGATAGATGGCCTATGCTGTTGTTTTGTTGAATTTTAATGCGTTCCTAGAGAAAGCAAAGTTGAAAGATGATGGTAGCAACTACACGGTCTAGGTCCATAACTTGAGGATTATCCTCATTGCTGCACAAAAGAATTATGTCCTGGATGCACCGCTAGGTGACAAACCCGCTGCAGGAGCAACGCCAGATGTTATGAACACCTGGCAGAGCAAAGCTGATGACTACTCGATAGTTTAGTGTGCCATGCTTTACGGCTTAGAACCGGGACTTCAACGATGTTTTGAACGTCATGGAGCATATGAGATGTTCCAGGAGTTGAAGTTAATATTTCAAGCAAATGCCCGGATTGAGAGATATGAAGTCTCCAATAAGTTCTACAGCTGCAAGATGGAGGAGAATAGTTCTGTCAGTGAACATATACACAGAACGTCTCGGTACCACAACCACTTGACTCAACTAGGAGTTAATCTTCCTAATGATAGTGTAATTGACAGAGTTCTTCAATCATTGCCACCAAGCTAAAAGAGCTTCGCGATGAACTATAATATGCAAGGGATGGATAAGACAGTTCCTGAGCTCTTCGCAATGCTAAAGGCTGCGGAGGTAGAAATCAAGAAGGAGCAACAAGTGTTGATGGTCAACAAGACCACCAATTTCAAGAAAAAAGGTAAAGGGAAGAAGGGGAATTTCAAGAAGAACAGCAAGCCAGTTGCTGCTCAAGTGAAGAAACCCAAGTCTGGACCTAAGCCTGAGACTGAGTGCTTCTACTGTAAAGGAACTGGTCACTGGAAACGGAACTGCCCCAAGTATTTGGCGGAGAAGAAGGATGGCAAAGTGAAAGGTATATTTGATATACATGTTATTGATGTGTACCTTACTAATGCTCGCAGTAGTGCCTGGGTATTTGATACTGGTTCAGTTGCTAACATTTGCAACTCGAAACAGGGGCTACGGAGTAAGCAAAAATTGGCTAAGGATGAGGTGACAATGCGCGTGGGAAACGGTTCCAAAGTCGATGTGATCGTCGTCGGCACGCTACCTCTACATCTACCTTCGGGATTAGTATTAGACCTAAATAATTGTTATTTGGTGCCAGCATTGAGCATGAACATTATATTTGGATCTTGTTTGATGCGAGACGGTTATTCATTTAAATAAGAGAATAATGGTTGTTCTATTTATATGAGTAATATCTTTTATGGTCATGCACCCTTGAAGAGTAGTCTATTTTTGATGAATCTCTATAGTAGTGATACACATATTCATAATGTTGAAGCCAAAAGATGCAGAGTTGATAATGATAGTGCAACTTATTTGTTACACTGCCGTTTAGGTCATATCGGTGTAAAGCGCATGAAGAAACTCCATA